>NC_057814.1:295327519-295568255 GCF_018294505.1 Triticum aestivum | reverse complement strand
GACCCCGCCCACCGGAACCCCTCGCCGGAGCGAGCCCCGTCGAGGTACTGCCGTTCGTGTTGACCGGTTTTTCTGAAAAAAAAACCTTTTGTTTTAAAAAAAACTCTAGATCGGTTTTTTTCCGGTTTTATTACTTTGCGAGCGTTCACCGAACCGTTCGTTTTAACGAACGCGTTCGTCGGTTTTTCTCTGTTAACGAACGTCCGTTATTTAACCGTTCGTCCGTTTTTCTTTTTCGACGGATTTTCTCGTTATTTTCTCAGGTTCGATTTTTGATCGAAACTTCGAATCTGTTTAACTTTTCGCTCGTTTATCGGAATCAGGTGATTCAAGCGCCTAGAGTTTCGCCTCGAAATTCTCTTTCCGTTTAACCTACTCAAATAAGTTTTTGCTACAGTAAAATTTGACCTAGATCCAGATTAGCAAACGAAGTTTCCTTCTTCCGCCGTTTGACTTTCGTTGCTTCTTTCGAGTTGATTCTTTTGGCAAACCGGAGTTCTTAAGTTGAACTTTCTAGCATGATCTTTCATTCGAGTTTTACCTGTGCATTAGCTGAGTACTGATTGTATGCTTGTTTGTTTGCGATAGAATACCCGGAGTGTGCCGCTTGTTACTTCGACTCGCTAGGTTTTGCGGATCATCAGCAAGGCAAGTAACACTTTGATCATACCCCGTTCATACCCAGTTTTATTGCATTAGATCTATTTTCCCAAACACATTGCATGATTAGGATCTAATTAAACAGTGGGTATTGGGATGTAGTTGAGGTAGTACCTATTACCTGTTTACTATCAAACCCTTGGGAGTTACTTCTACGTTGCTTTTATTATTGCCATGCTATGCGTAGACGTGGTTTGGGTTTGAGAGATATTCATGACAGATGTGAGTGTTTAATAATGGTTCAACTTAAGGTGGCAACTAAAACTCACATCTGGGTGGATTGAGGCACCTGGAGAACCCAGTGTTGTCTGTTTGTATAAGGTCCGCCACCCAGGCTCAAAGGGATCATAAGATTATTCATGCTAGAAACTTCCGTGTGCAGCCACAAGCTATTATGGGCTCTAGCATAGCTGAGTAGGTTACAGGATCTCTTGAAGAGGTGGACTAGCAGATGTAGGGGAAAGTAGGTGTACCGGTCCATCCAGAGTAGAGAGTGACTGTTTCTGAAAGACTGTGTCTCGGTCATCCGTTTCTCAAACATCATGCAGTGCGAGAATCAAGCGGAGGCGATCGAGTCTTGTGGGAAAAGTGCACAAACCTCTGCAGAGTGTACAAACTGATCATGATTAGCCGTGTCCCCGGTTATGGACAACTTGAGTATCTAGTACCTGGATTATCATTTGAATCTCATCACCGTGATACTTATAATTAATTTTGTTGGGTTAATGATGTTACTTAATTGGGATTGAGTTGGAGGTACCTTCTCAATGTTTCAACCACCAAGATAGTTAAATAAAATTTATTCCTTTTGAAGTAGGATAAAATTGGCTTTTCGCAAAAACTGTAACCATAGAGCTTTCCACCAGCCACATATGCATATAGTATAGCATTATTATTGTTCATTGTTCTCTATGTGTTGCTTTGCCAGCATATTCTATGTGCTGACCCGTTTTCGGGCTGCAACGTTTCATGTTGCAGACTTTTCAGACGACGAGTAAGGTGCCTTAGGTCGTGGTCTTATACTCAGTGATGCCGCTGGAGTTGATGGACTCACTTATCTTCCAAGTCTTCCGCTGTTATCGTTTTTAGATGGCCTTAAGCCATGTTTTCATACTTAATCTTCGGAGATATTCGATGTAATAAGTGTGTGATTGCTACTCTGGTATAAATCCTCCATTTGTACTGTGCGTGTCAGCATTACTGATCCAGGGATGACACTGGTGCACAGCAGCACAGGCCATTTGAGGTCTGGTCGCTACAGACCCCCTCCCCAAGATCGGCCGGTTTTGACATCGACATTGGTGCTTTCATTGAGAGTTCCACTATGCTATCGATAGAAGGTTCGATGGCTCGATCAATCATCTACAACGATGCCGTTTCGGGGGAGATTTTCCTCCCCGGCCAAATTTTCGTATTCGGCGGCTTCGCACAGTGCGCCAACTCGATTGGCCACCTTGAGCAGATCAACAGCTATGCCCTTGGTCATCTGATCAGTTTTCAAAATCTAAACTATGTCGCTGATATCCGAGGAGACTTGATCTTCGAAGGATTCACGGCCCCAACCAGCGCTCCGGCCCTAGATCTAGAGAAGACTACCAGGTCCGAAGATGGGAGTTTAGAGGCCGCCGGGCTATCTGCAATTACGGAGCTCACTATCGGAGATCTGGAGGGGACTACGTCATCGGCGAACCCGGAGTCGAACCGAGCTCCCCTTCTCACTGAAAAGCCGGACTCGCCCCCGGACACCAGCTCCAAACTCTCGAAGTCTACGCCAAGCGAGCATGGCCAGGAGGCTCCCACCCCGACCAGCTCCGCGGACACTCCCTTCCCCGTCCAAACCTCGCTCTTAAATGAGGCCGTGGACTTAATGTGATCTCTCGCCATTACAGAGGAATCGCTTCCGAATTACGCGTAGCCCATTCTAGGGGCTGAGATCGGGGAATTTCACGTCCCACCCACCACCCACTTCATAGCCATTGTCGAAGATTTAACCGACATGCTGGACTATGCCACTGAAGACATCGACGGCATGGACGACGATGCCGAAGACGAACAAGGCCAAGACTCGCCGTTTACCGGACGTTGGATGGCCACCTCCACATATGACGTGTATATGGTGAACACACCCAAAGAGGATGACGACGACGGCAGGAAGGATACGATTGAGGACAAGCCTACTGAGGCACCTCCAAAGCGTCAACGTCAGCAGCGCTGTTCAAAATCGCGTCGCGGAAAAGACAGCAATACCGGCACCGGAGACAATGACACTCCGGAGAACGCCGAAGACCCCGAAGCCCCCGTCGAACCAACATCCGAACAGGATGATTGGGAGGAGGGGCAAGTTAACCCCGACGATCCGGTCGGGAATGAGGACTCGGAGGATAGTAACTATCTACCGATCTCCGATGATGACATGAGCCTCGGCGACGAAGATTTCATCGTGCCTTAAGCGCCAGCTAATCACTACTACAAGAAGCCTAAAAAAGAAGCAGCAACAGCTCCATGCCGAACAGGATATGCTCAGTGAAGATGGACTAAAGTCCTGGCAGCCGAAGAATACGGCCTCGAACGCCCAACAAAGAGCTACCCGAAGTGCAAGCTACTACCGCAATTTGACGACGAGGCTCTTGAGCCAATACCGCCAAAGTATAAAGCGGCTGATGAACCTAACCGACCACCACGTGGGCAGGACAGAGCGGCTACTCACGCCGAACAACAGCCCGCACCTCCCCGCCAAAGAGGCAAGGAGGTCGCAGCTACGTGCTACACCTACGACCTGCGTAAGGACCTGGACAATAGAGCCGGCCAGCCCAGATCAATCTACGGATCGAGAGGGCGTGCTCCAACGCGGGAAGATGGTCACCAGGCCCGGCGTGACAACCACAACCTCACCCGGGCCAAAAACCGCATACGGACTTCATCCGAACTGTGCCGTCACATCGCCCGATACAGAGGCGCCGCACACCCCTTATGCTTCGCTGATGAGGTAATGGAGCACCATGTTGCAGAAGGGTTTAAACCCGTGAATATTGAATCATATGATGGAGCAACAGATCCCGCAGTATGGATTGAAGGTTTTCTTCTCCATATCCACATGGCCTGCGGTGATGATCTCCATGCCATCAAATACCTCCCGCTAAAATTAAGGGGACCAACTCGGCACTGCCTAACAGCCTCCCAGAAAACTCCATTGGTAGCTGGGAAGATTTGGAAGACGCCTTTAGAGACAACTTCCAAGGTACCTATGTTCGGCCCCTAGACGCCGATGACCTCAATCACATAGTCCAACAACCCGTAGAGTCAGCCCTGAAACTCTGGACCAGGTTCTTAATTCAAAAGAACCAAATTGCCGATTGTCCGGACGCCGAAGCCCTTGCACCCTTTAAGCACCTCGGCCAAGAAAAACCGAAGTCTATGGCAGCTCTCACCGCACTCATGACCCGCTTTTGCGCGGGAGAAGATAGCTCGTTAGCTCGTAGAAGCAATAGTACCACTAATCCTGGTACCTCCGAAGTCAGAGACGACAACGGCAAACCACGGCGCAACAAGCCTAAGCATCGAAGCAACAATGAAAATACTGAAGATACGGCGGTCAACGCCGGATTCAGTGGCTCTAAACCGGTCAGCGGAAGAGGCCATTCAAAGCAAACAAAGATGGTCCATCCAGTCTGGACCGAATACTAGATCAGCCTTGCCAGATCCATGGCACCCCTGACAAGCCTGCCAATCATACGAACAGAAACTGTTGGGTCTTTAAGCAGGCCGGTAAGCTAAACACCGAACACAAGGGGAAAGGGCTGAACAGCGAGGACGACGATGAAGAGCCTCGCCCAACGAACACAGGGGGGCAAAAGAAATTCCCCCCCGAGGTGAAAACGGTGAAAATGATCTATGTCACTCACATCCCCAAGCGGGAACGCAAGCACGCACTAAGGGACGTTTATGCCATAGAGCCAGTCGCCCCAAAATTCAACCCATGGTCAGCCTGTCGGATCACTTTCGATCGCAGAGACCATCCGACTAGTATCCGTCATGGAGGTTCGGCAGCCTTGGTCCTCGAACCAATTATCGATGGATTCCATCTCACATGAGTCCTTATGGATGGCGGCAGAAGTCTTAACCTGCTTTATTAGGACACTGCCCGTAAAATGGGTATTGATCCATCAAGAATCAAACCCACCAAAACCACCTTTAAAGGAGTGATACCCAGCGTAGAGGCCTGTTGCACAGGATCCATAGCGCTGGATGTCGTCTTCGGCTCACTGGATAACTTCTGGAGCGAAGACTTGATATTTGACATCATCCCGTTCCGCAGTGGCTATCACGCACTGCTCGGACGGACCGCTTTCGCCCATTTCAATGCAGTCCCGCACTACGCTTATCTAAAGCTCAAGATGCCGGGACCGCATGGCGTTATAACAGTCAATAGAAATATGGAGCGCTCCCTCCGTACTAAGGAGCATACTGCGGCCCTCGCAGCCGAAGTACAGGGTGGCCTCATTAAGCCGAATACTACGTCGGCAGTCAAGCCCCCGGACACTATCAAACGAGTCTGGTCTACCCGGCAGAATAGCAGCCCGGCTTGTACAGTGCTAGATTAGCAATTCAGCCTCCGTCAAAGCCCAAACCTGATAGCGGCACACCTACCGTGTGTATATAACTACACACTAAAGATACCATGGGCAAGGACGGAGGGTTACTAAACATAAGGTCCACAATACGGTTCGACCCTATCCAGACCCTCATATTCTTCTTTCTCTTCTTCCTTTTATTTTTTAGGTTCTTTACAACCTACATCACTTTTTGATGGTACCAAGGGCCCTTTTCCAGGCCCCTTACGTATACTTGATGTTTTATCCTCTCAAAGGATCATACAACAAGGTGAAAAGCGGCGCAGACGTGCGACAGAACATCCAAGGGATCTACAAGATCATCTTTTCCTTTTTAGGACCTATATACAGCTTTCCCTTGTACTCGGCATGTAAAATAGCCTCGATGCTTATCGCATCCTCTGTAAAAATACGTCTCAACATACCAATCAGACTATAATGGAAACAGTTTTGCCCAACCTTGTTCGATATTGGCTTATTTCTTAATCTGTTCTCCTCCTTTACATCAGATTGGCATATACACCTCGGTATGACTTAAATCACCAGGGGCTTTCTTCAGCCATATATATTTACGAAAACAGAAAGTCTGAACACTCTCAGAGTATACTTCGGTGTCCCGAATACTGCATTATATGCATTGGCTCCGAATCATGTCTTTGGTCAATAGTTGGGTTGCCCGGCTCCTGTGTTTGCTACCTTACGGTCCGCTAGTTTGGCTAAGATAGTAAAGGGAGAACTACTACGATTGTGTTTCTGGTTCGTCCGGTCAAGCACCTCAGTAGAGAATGCCGAAAACTGACTGTCATGATGCGGCGAGAGCTGGTCAGCAATTCGGCGACTTACTAAATCTTTAGCGGGTTTTTTCGTATTACACGAAGGACTGGCTCTTTCCAGTCACGCGCTTAAGGCATCCAAGTCCGGATAGTCGCATACGCACCAGAGGCTACATTACCGCCCCATTGTCAAACTCCTATGGCTAAGTGAAAGTGCTAAAGCCACATAGTCTGATTGCCTGGTTCACTACGTAAATCACCTCCTTTACGGACCAAGACGTTGAGTCAAGAGTGGTTACACGTTATCCCGAACACTCTAATAGTATCTATGTGGGGGCTGAAGCCGACGACTGGCAAACTTTCAGAATAATAATATACGGCCGCACAGGAGGAAAAACACTTTAAAGATAAACAGCATAATATATAGTACAAAGCCTTGGTGTATACAACATCTGGGCAGTTCGGATACATTCACTCGAACATGATGTCCCTCGAGCACTGGCCCTCTATCAAGCGGGCACCCTCCAGGACGTCTTCAAAATAGCGCTCCGGCGTGCGGTGGTCCTTGCCTCCGGGCGAACCCTCGACTGCCACGATGGCGGCCTTCATTTTTGCCCAGTGCATCTTGACACGGGCAAAGGCCAGCCGCGCACCTTCTATACATGACAACCGCTTGACTGTTTCAATGCGGGGCAGCGCGTTAACAAGTCGCTGCACCAGGCCAAAATAGCTGTTTGGGACGGGTTCGGCTTGCCATAACTGGACTATGACGTCCCTCATGGCCAATCCATACATCCTATGCAGCTCGGCCCACTGCGCCATCTGGTCATTTAACAGCGCTGGGTGCTCCTGCGCCATGAACTGTGACCAGAATAGCTTCTCCGTCGCGTGCCCCTCCTGGGCCCGGAAGAACTGCACGGCGTCGGCAGCACTCTTCGGAAGATCCGCAAAGGCGTCTAGAGCACTCCACAGTCGAGTGAGTAAGACATATTTTTGGTTGCCGAATTTACTCTGTAAGAGAAAGGGCTTACCAGTCGCTATTTGTCCGGCCTGCTTAATCTCCTCACACGCCGCTCGGGATTCGGCCTGCGCCTCCTCGGCCTCTTTAAGGGCCTTGGCAAGGTCGGTCACCTAAGCTTTACTCTTCTCCTCTAGGGACTCGCACTTGTTGGCGGCATCCTTGAGCGCCTGCTCCACTTCGGTCACCCGCTCCTTGTATTGGCGGCGGACGACCTGCTCGGACTTCAATTCCTCGGCCGCTTTATCAACAGCCGCCTTGTTCACCCTTGCCTGCTCCTTGACCTGGGCAAGTTCACCCCTAAGGGCCTCGACCGCAGCAGCACTGCCTGCAATCATACGCATAGCAGCGCATGAGCTTTGACTCCAGATCTGCATACTAATACAGGCATGAACGAGATGTTCTGAAACATACCTTGTGCTTCATCAAATCTCTTCTTGATGCGAACAAGATCCTCATCGGCCAGCCGCAGCTTACGCTTAAGCTCGGATACTTCGGCGGCCTGGGCGGTCACCGCTAACAGTGAAGCGTGCGTCTCAACATATAAAAGTGCATTATCTCCTGCAAAAATTATTGATCCTTTGTTCGCCCTTTAAAAAAAGACGACCAGTGTCTCAGGGGCTACTATTTATACATAAGCATCTTTTTCATACGAAAAGCGGTCAAGAATATTACATCGCCGACCTCGCATTCTGTTAGTAGGCTAGTGAAGGCTTCGTTCAGCCGGCTTTTAGCGGACTGAACCTTCTCAACCACCACACCCATTAGGGTGCGGTGCTCCTCCATTAGGGTGCGGACTGAACCTTCTCAACCACCACCTTCTCAGTATGTTCGGCGCCTCCGGATTAGTGGAGGCCACCGCTAGAGTTGGTGCTCCCCCTCCCTTGAAGGGGGTTGTTATTCGGTTCTAGAGCCACTTGGGTTTCCGGAACGGTGTTCGGATGGGGGCCGAACGGGTCAAGGCCCCCGCCGTCAGTCTCCATGGGGATTTCACCCCCCGTGTTCTCGGCAGACGAGGCATTACCCTCCGGCGCCGTTTCGGCGGCCTCCCGTACCCGCTCCGTAGCCCGGAGAGGCCCTTCGGGACAACACTTCGGTGTCATCCACGGCGGTTGGCGGGGAGGTTCACGAAGGCGACTCGCTTTTCATCATCCCCGGATCAAGAATTCCCCTCCAATGATTGTTGGGGGAGATCGCGGGCCGGACTACACCATACAATGCGTTAATACCATAATCGTAAAGGCTGGACTTATGTAAGGCGTCCTCGGATACTTACGATGCGGCGAGGGGCTTCGACCTGGGGCGCCACTCGGGGATGGCCTCGACGTCCGAATCCGTGCCGTCTGGGAGGGATATTTCCCCTTTTTGGGCGCTTCCGTCTCTGGATCTTCGGGGCCCGCCCTTTTCTTCTTCCTCCCCTTCGGGGAAGGAGTGCTTTCGGCCTCCTCTCCCTCTTCATCTTCATCCTCCTCAGAGGAGTGAGTCTCGGTGTCTCCGGACATCGCGTTCGAAGTACCTTTGCGGCGGAGGCCATCTTTGGCCTCCTTGTCCTTCTTCTTGGCCTTTTTCTCCGGCGCCTGATAGGGCGCCGGGACCAACGTCCTCATTAGAAGAGGGTCAGCTGGATTTTCAGGCAGTGGAGCTGAGCACCTGATCCTCTCTACCTTCTTTATCTAGCCCTGTGTACAGGATGGAATTCTCAGTGCACCCCCCTCTCTTGATTAATGAACTAAGTTATGTTCGGAAATATAGCACTTACCGGGGAGGCCGGATGATTGCAGTCGAGGCCGACGTCCTCGGACGTCTCTGGCCACGACTTTTAAGTCTTGAAGAGCAGCTTCCAGATCACTTCGTGCGTCATGCCAAAGAATCGCTTCAGGGTCTGCGGCCCTTCCGGATGAAACTCCCACATGCGGAGAGGCCGGCGTTGGCAGGGAAGGATTCGGCGGATGAGCATCACCTGGATCACGTCAGTGAGGCTGGTGGCCTTCTCTATAATATTTTTGATGTGCTTTTGCAGCATCAGCACCTCGTTGGATGATCCCTAGTCCAGACCCTTGTTGGTCCATGACGCAAGCCGCAGCGAGGGTCCGGATCTAAATGCAGGAGCGGCCGCCCACTTGGTGCCGCGGGGTTCAGTGATATAAAACCACACCTGCTGCCATATCTTGACAGTCTCCACAAAGGCCCCTTTGGGCCATATAACTTTTGGGAACTTGCTCAGCATGGCGCCGCCACAACCCGCGTGTTGCCCATCGACCACCTTCGGTTTCACGTTGAAGATCTTGAGCCACAGGCCGAAGTGCGGGGGGATGCGGAAGAATGCCTCACACACGACGATAAACGCTGAGATGTGGAGGAAAGAGTTCGGGGCCAGATCGTGAAAATCTAGCCCGTAATAGAACATAAGACCACAGACAAAGGGGTGGAGGGGAAACCCTAGTCCGCGGAGGAAGTGAGGGATGAACACAACCCTCTCGCCAGGCTCTGCAGTGGGGATAACTTGCTCTTTGGCAGGGAGCCTATGTTTGATCTCCGCTGTCAAGTACCTCGCCTCCCGGAGCTCCTTGATGTCCTTTTCCGTCACGGAGGAGGCCATCCTCTTGCCCTGCGAGCCAGATCCATACATGGCTGGAGCGTTCAGTGGCGATGGGAAAGATTGAGACTTGGGCGCTGGAGCACGAGGATGGAAGGGCCGAGGAAGAAGAAAGACGTGGGGTAAAAAGATGGATCCTTATCCTCTTATAAAGGCAGTGAATATCAAGCGCCCCTCCCAGGCCTTAAGACTCGCCTATTCCCAAGGGGTCGTGCGAATGGCACGGTTGGATTACCCAAACCCGTATTGATGAGAATCCCGCAATAAGGGGACAAGATCTCTGGTTTGACAAGACGTGTCAATATGGGCCTCGCCTGGAAACGCGAAGGGAGAGGCTAAAAAACGGTTCGAAATAGTAATAAGGTCACGCATAACGTCTCGCCGAAAAAGTTGTCAGTAGACATGACTTATTTTTGTTTAAGTATTTTGCCCTTGTGGTTTGGGGTCGTAACTGTTATACAGAGTCGGATATAGTTCTCTTGTGCAACTGCTTTGGAGTATTCGGAGGAGGACCCCAACTTGCAATGCCGAAGATAATCTGCGCACCGGACACATCGACATTGAAGCCTGGTTCAAGGGCTACTAAGGGAGTCCTGGATTAGGGGGTCCCCGGGCGTCCGGGCTATGTGACATGGGTCGGACTGGTGGGCCGTGAAGATACAAGATAGAAGGCCTTCTCCCGTGTTCGGATGGGACTCTCCTTTGCGTGGATGGCAAGTTTGGCGTTCAGATGTATAGTTTCCTTTCTTTGTAAACCGACTCTGTACAACCCTTAGCCCCTCCGATGTCTATATAAACTAGAGGGTTTAGTCCGTAGAGGCTAAGACAAATCATACAGGCTAGACATCTAGGGTTTAGCCATTACGATCTCGAGGTAGATCAACTCTTGTAACCCCTATACTCATCAAAGTCAATCAAGCAGGAAGTAGGGTATTACCTCCATAAAGAGGGCCCGAGCCTGGGTAAACATCGTGTCCCCTGCCTCCTGTTACCTTCGATCCTCAGATGCACAGTTCGGGACCCCCTACCCGAGATCGGCCGGTTTTGACACCGACAGTGACACCCCAGCGCGGCCCCGTAGGGGACCGCTAGAGCTTGCCTCGCCTGAAGGAGGTGCAGTTGTGGCAGGACGAGCAGTGCCGAGGGTCGTGTTGTTGCTGTCGAATCCCTCAGGTGCTCCGGGGGGTGCGCGGGCACGTCGGGGACCGGCGCGCCCCCTGCCACTACTTGAGGCATGAGCAGGGAACAGAAGGGTGCCGCACCTCTGCAGGCGGCGTCAAGCCGTTTGGCGACCCGCTCCAGCAGGGTGTCGCGGCCGCCCTCCGCCAACCTGCAACGTAGTAGCTCTCTTGCCACGATGATCGCGGCTCACATGTTCGCCTGCTTCCGACGAGTGTGCAGCGTCGTCGCCGCGCCGTAGCCCGAAGATCGCGTGGTGGCACGCGTCGCTGTGGCACGAGGGCGGGCGGCGCGGGCCCACGCCGCCCGCGTCCAGCGGGGTTGGGCGGGGTGCGAGCCGCCTGGAGCACGGAGTGGAGGTCTTCCTGGGCGGAAGGCACCGCCCGGGCGGGCCAAGCGGTCCAGTGCTCGGCATGTTCCCTCGGATCGTCGGCCATCGGGACTGTTAGGCGATGGCGGGTCAGCTGGAAGAGGATAGGCCCCTACGCACCCCTACCTGGCGCGCCAAATGTCGGATTCAGGGTTCCGCAGACCCTTGAGAGGTTCGAACTCTGGGGTGCGTGCGAAGAACTCGTCCTCCCCAGGCTGCCCGCTCCCCGAATCCACGGACTAGCTAGACGAACCCAACAAACAAGAGACACAATAGTTTATCCTGGTTCAGGCCACCTTGCGGTGTAATACCCTACTCCAGCTTTGTGGTGGATTTCCTCGAGGGGCTTGATGTCGCTTGAAGCTACATCTGTATTTCCCCAAAGAGGAAGGGATGATGCAGCACAGCGGCGGTAAGTATTTCCCTCATATATGAAACCAAGGTTATCAAACCAGTAGGAGAACCAAGCAACACAACGTAAACAACCCCTGCACACAAATAACAAATCCTCGCAACCCCACATGTTAAAGGGGGTGTCAATCCCTTCCGGGTAACGGCGCCTCAAGATAGGCAAACGGACGTGAGATAAAATGGTAGTACATTGATAGATCGAATGCCAAATAAAATAAAAATAAAACGCAGCAAGGTATTTTTGTATTTTTTGGTTTAATAGATCTGAAAATAAATGCAAAAGAAAAGCACAAAGGCAAATATATGAGAAAGAGACCCGGGGGCCGTAGGTTTAACTGGTGGCTTCTCTCAAGAAAAATAGCAAACGATGGGTGAACAAATTATTGTTGGTCAATTGATAGAACTTCAAATACTCATGATGATATCCAGGCAATGATCATTATATAGGCATCACGTCCAAGATTAGTAGACCGACTCCTGCCTGCATCTACTACTATTACTCCACACATCGACCTCTATCCAGCATGCATCTAGTGTATTAAGTTCATGGAAAAATGGAGTAATGCAATAAGAACGATGACATGATGTAGACAAGATCTATCTATGTAGATATAGAGCCCATCGTCTTATCCTTAGTAGCAATGATACATACGTGTCGGTTCCCCTTCTGTCACTTGGATCAAGCACCGTAAGATCGAACCCGCTACAAAGCACCTCTTCCCATTGCAAGATAAATAGATCAAGTTGGCCAAACAAAACCCAAATATCGGGGAAGAAATACGAGGCTATAAAAGATCATGCATATAAGAGATCAAAGAAACTCAAATACTTTCATGGATATAAAAAGATAGATCTGATAATAAACTCAAAGTTCATCGATCCCAACAAACACACCGCAAAAGAGTTAAATCATATGGATCTCCAAGAGACCATTGATTGAGAATTCAGAGAGAGAGATGAAGCCATCTAGCTACTAACTACGGACCCGAAGGTCTACAAAGAACTACTCACGCATCATCGGAGAGGCACCAATGGAGGTGGTGAACCCCATCCGAGATGGTGTCTAGATTGGATCTGGTGGTTCTGGACTCTGCGGCCACTGGATGAATATTTCGTCGACTCCCCTAGGGTGTTTGGAATATTGGGGTATTTATAGAGCAAAGAGGTGGTCCGGGGCCACCCGAGGTGGGCACAACCCACCAGGGCGTGCCTGGGCCTCCTGGCGCGCCCTGGTGGGTTGTGCTGTCCTCGGAGCACCCCCCAGGCGCAGCCAGGGCCCATTATGTTCCTTCTGGTCCAAAAAAAATCTCCGTGAAGTTTCGTTGCGTTTGGACTCCGTCTGATATTGATTTCCTGCTATGTAAAAAACATGCAGAAAACAGGAACTGGCACTTGGCACTATGTCAATAGGTTAGTACCAAAAAATGATATAAAATGACTATAAAATGATTATAAAACATCCAAGATTGATAATATGACAGCATGGAACAATAAAAAATTATAGATACATTGGAGACGTATCAGCATCCCCAAGCTTAACTCCTACTCGTCCTCGAGTAGGTAAGTGATAAAAACAGAATTTTTGATGTGGAATGCTGCCTAACATGTCATATCATATTCTTTTCTTTATAGTATGGACATTTAGACTTTTATGTGATTCAAAGCAATAGTCTAGTTTTCACATGATAATTTAAATACTCAAGCATATCAACAAGCAACCATGTCTTTCAAAATATCAACGCTAAAATAAGTTATCCCTAGCCCATCATGCTCAACCATTGATCCATTGATGAAACACACTCGCATATTAGCTACACCCAAAACATAAGTATGATCATATTGCCTCCTAGTTGGTTCTTTTGTAAGAGAAGATGGAGACTCAAATTCAAAATAAAAATTGCATACAGTAAAAGAAAGGCCCTACGCAGAGGGAAGTAGGGATTTGTAGAGGTGCCAGAGCTCAAAGCGAAAAACTTAAGAGATAAAAACATTTTGAGAGGTGTGTCCATCCCACCAACGAAAACGACTTAGAGTTCCCAACACTTTCCATGCTAGATATATCATAGGCGGTTCCCAAATAGAAAATAAAGTTTATTCCTTTTTCCACCATACTTTCAGTTTCCATGGCTAGCCGGATCCACGGTTGCCCTCCATACCAACACTTTCCAAGGAATTTATTATTTGACAACATAAAGTAAATTCATTTTTCATTTTGGGACTGGGCGTCCCTAATACCTTTGCTTTACTCTCGTGCAATGACAAGTGAATAAACACTCATCGTGAGAGTAACACATCTAGCATGGAAAATATTAGCCACCCCTCACCGCTCCGCGAGCGAAATGAACACACAAAACAGAAGTTTATTTTGAAAATTAGAGATGGCACATGCAAATTTGTTTAGAACAGCAAAAGAATACCGCATATAGGTAGGTATAGTGGACTCATGTGGCAAAACTGGTTTCAAGGTTTTTGGATGCACAAGTCGAGATCATACTTATTGCAAGACGAAGGCTAGCAAAAGATTGAGAAGCGACCAACCAAGAAACAGATAATCTCATAAGCAAGCATTAAGCATAAATAACACCGAATAATGCACCACAAGTAGGGTATAATTACATTGCATGACTATTGACTTTCGTGCTTGCATAGGGAATCACAAACCTTAACACCAATATTCTTACTAAAGCATAATTACTCATCAACATAACTCACATATCATATCATCATATCTCAAAACTATTACTAAGAATCAAATTTATTTTGTCCAATGATCTTGATTAATGTTTTTATTATATCCTTCTTGGATATCTATCACTTTCGGACTAATTTTCATGTGTTGCTTTTCATAAGCTCAAACAAATATAAGTGAAGATCAAGAGCATAATTTTTTCTTTCTTTCTCTCAAAATAATTTAAGTGAAGCAAGAGAGAATTTCTTGAAAATTTTACTAACTCTCAAATAAATCGAAGTGAAGCAAGAGAGCATTTCTTCAAAAATACTAAGCACACCGTGCTCAAAAAGATATAAGTGAAGCACTAGAGCAAGTCCATAGCTCATAAAATTTGAAGTGAAGCACAGAGAGCAATTCTAACAAGTCATGACATAATTTTGGCTCTCCCAAAAAGGTGTGTGCAGCAAGGGATCAAGACTTAAAACGCAAAATAAAACAAGCAAAGGCTCATATCATACAAGACAGTCCAAGCAAAACACATATCATATGATGAATAAAAATATAGCTTTGAGTAAAATACCGATGGTCGTTAGAAGAAAGAGGGGATGGCACTCGGGGGCATCCCCAAGCTTAGTTGGTTGCTCATTTTTGGATAATAGTTTGGGATGCCGGGGCATCCCCAAGCTTAGGCTCTTCTACTCCTTATTCCTTCATCCATCGTAAGATAACCCAAAACTTGAAAACTTTAATCACACAAAACTCAACAAAATCTTCATGAGATCCGGTAGTAAAAGAAAGCAAATCACTACTATAAGTACGGTACCAAACCAATTCATATTTTGTTTTTGCATTATATCTATTGTATTCCAACTTTTCTATGGTAAAAACTCATCTAAGAAAACCATAGAGCCATCAAAATAAGCACACAACGCAAAGAAAACAGAATCTGTCAAAACAGAACAGTCTGTAGCAATCTGACTATTTCGAAAACTTCTGGAACTCCAAAAATTCTGAAAAACTAGGAAGCCTACGTAATTTGTATATTAATCTTCTGCAAACATAATTGGCATTTTATCACGCACTGGTAAAAATAATAATTGTTTTCGTGAGCACAAAAGTTTCTGTTTTTTCAGCAAGATCAAACAACTATCACCCAAGGAGATCCTATCGGTTCTACTTGGCACAAACAAATTAAAACACAAAAAACACAATAATAATAGTAGCATAATTGTGCTAACTCTCAAGAACAAAAAGCAAAAAGGAAAAATAAATTTTATTCATTGGGTTGCCTCCCAACAAGCGCTATAGTTTTACGCGCTTAGCTAGGCACAAAGCAAGGATCTAAGTTTTGTGATTTTTGGTTCGAGATCCATAAGATGCCCTCATGATTGATTCATATGGTGGCCTAATTCTTGTTCTAGGAAAGTGTTCCATAACCTTCCTCAAAGGAAATTGGAACTTAATATTGCCTTCTTTCATATCAATCACGACACCGATAGTGCATAGAAACAGTCTACCAAGAATAATTGGGCAAGACGGATTGCAATTCATATCAAGAACAATAAAATCTATGGGCACATAATTCCTATTTTCAAGAATAAGAACATCATTAATTCTTCCCATAGGCCTTTTAATAGTAGAATCCGCCAAGTGCAAATTTAAAGAACATTCTTCAAGATCAGTAAGACCAAGCACATCACATAAAGATTTCGAAATTGTAAAAACACTAGCACCCAAGTCACACAAATAAGAACATACATAATTTTTAATCTTGACTTGATAGTAGGTTCCCACTCATCATGCAATTTTCTAGGAATTGAAACTTCTAATTCCAATTTTTCTTCAAAAGCTTTCATCATAGCATCAATAGTATGTTTAGTAAAAGCTTTATTTTGTTCATAAGCATGGGGTGAATTTATCATGGATTGCAACAAAGAAATACAATCAATAAAAGAGCAACTATCATAATTAAAGTCTTTGTAATCCAAAAGAGTGGGCACATCAGTAGCTAAAGTTTTGACCTCTTCAAACCCTCTTTCATCAATTTTCTCAATAAGATTTTCACCCGCCGAAACATTGGGACGCCTTCTACCTAAAGTTGACTCTTCTCCAGTCCCTTTTTCATCAATCTTAAAACAAGGAATCAATAGAGGAAACACCAATCATTTTAAGATCTTCATCACTTTTATCCACTAACGGGATTGGTTTAGCGGCCATTTGATTTACTAAGGTAGCTTGTGCATCGGATATTTTTCCTAGCAAACTTTCAGCAAAAGCATACTTAGATTGGAGATTGCAAACTTCTCTACTAATATCATCAAGTTGTTTTGTAATAGCATCTAGCACAACAGAATGCTCCTTAAGTTCTCCAGTAAAATACTTATTATGCTCAAATTGTGTAGTCACATATTCCTTAGTACTCTTCTCAATTTCAAGCAAAATATTTGGGTAAGGAACATCATATTATTTTCTTTGAGGCATCATGACCATGCAAACAAGAACACACACAAAAACAGATCCGGCAAGAAAACGATGAACAAAAAAGAGGGCAAATAAAACGGTAAATTTTTGTGAAGTGGGGGAGAGGAAAACGAGAGGCAAATGCCAAATAATGTAAATTGCGAGGAGATGAGATTTGTGATTAGGAACCCGGTATATGTTGAAGATCCTCCCCGGCAACGGCGCCAGAAATTCCTTTTGATGTCGCTTGAAGCTACGTCGGTATTTCCCCAAAGCGGAAGGCATGATGCAGCACAACAGCGGTAGGTATTTACCTCAGATAGGAAACCAAGGTTATCGAACCAGTAGAAGAACCAAGCAACACAACGTAAACATCCCCTGCACACAGATAACAAATCCTCGCAACTCGACGTGTTAAAGGGGTTGTCAATCCCTTCCGGGTAACGACGCCTCAAGATAGGCAAACAGACATGAGATAAAATTGTTGTAGATTGATAGATCGAGCGCCAAATAAAATAAATAAGAATAAAACGCAGCAAGGTATTTTTGTTTTTTGTTTAATAGATCTGAAAATAAATGCAAAAGAAAAGTAGACCGCAAAGGCAAATATATGAGAAAGAGACCGGGGGCCGTAGGTTTTACTAGTGGCTTCTCTCGAGAAAAATAGCAAACGGTGGGTGAACAAATTTCTGTTGGGAAATTGATAGAACTTCAAATACTCATGATGATATCCAGGCAATGATCATTATATAGGCATCACGTCCAAGATTAGTAGACCGACTCCTGCCTGCATCTACTACTATGACTCCACACATCGATCGCTATCCAGCATGCATCTAGTGGATTAAGTTCATGGAAAAACGGAGTAATGCAATAAGAACAATGACATGATGTAGACAAGATCTATCTATGTAGAGATAGACCCCATCGTTTTATCCTTAGTAGCAATGATACATACGTGTCGGTTCCCCTTCTATCACTGGGATCAAGCACCGTAAGATCGAACCCACTACAAAGCACCTCTCCCCATTGCAAGATAAATAGATCAAGTTGGCCAAAGAAAACCCAAATATTGGAGAAGAAATACAATGCTATAAGAGATCATGCATATAAGAGATCAAAGAAACTCAAATACTTTCATGGATATAAAAAGATATATCTGATCATAAACTCAAAGTTCATCGATCCCAACAAACACACGGCAAAAGAGTTACATCATATGGATCTCCAAGAGACCATTGTATTGAGAATTCAGAGAGAGAGATGAAGCCATCTAGCTACTAACTACGGACCCGAAGGTCTACAAAGAACTACTCACGCATCATCGGAGAGGCACCAATGGAGGTGGTGCACCCCATCTGAGATGGTGTCTAGATTAGATCTGGTGGTTCTGGACTCTGAAGCGGCTGGATGAATATTCTGTCAACTCCCCTAGGGTTTTGGGAATATTGGGGTCTTTATAGAGCAAAGAGGCGGTCCGGGGGGCACTCGAGGTGGGCACAACCCACTAGGGCGCGCCTGGGCCTCCTAGCGCGCCCTGGTGGGTTGTGCTCTCCTCGGAGCACCCCCCAAGCGCAGCCAGGGCCCATTATGTTCCTTCTGGTCCAAAAAAGTCTCTGTGAAGTTTCATTGCATTTGGACTCCATCTGATATTGATTTCCTGCGATGTAAAAAACATGCAGAAAACAGCAACTGGCACTTGGCACTATGTCAGTAGGTTAGTACCAAAAAATGATATAAAACGACTATAAAATGATTATAAAACATCCAAGATTGATAATATAACAGCATGGAACAATCATAAATTATAGATCATTGGAGACGTATCAGGGCTGAGGATGAACTAGTACAGTGGTCGAACAACCTCAGGAGGTGAGGGGTTCTTGGGCTCGATGAGTTGGTGGATGAGAGGATGATCTGAATGATTCATCCCCCTCTATGGTGGCAGCTAAGTCCTATTTATAGTGGCCTTGGTCCTCTTTCCAAATGTAGGCGGGAAGGGATCCCACAACAGCCAAATTTGAAGGGAGACAACTAGTACAAGTTATCCTGACAAAAGTAGTCTTCGCCTGCAAAAGCTTCTGGTGATGACGCCGCTGTGGGCTCCGCGATGACCTCTGTCCTGCCGTCCTGGCGGTCTTGGTCTCGTTGCACCGGAAGGGAAACCTTTGCTTGATTCCTCGAGACCCCGCGCCCGCGCTTGTCTCCTTAGCACCAAAGAGGAAACTAGTACACTGCGCTCGCTGGCACCCGCCTGGCCTTGGTCGTCATGGCTCACGTCATATGAACCTCACGAGGTGCACCTTGCATAGATATCTCCGCTCCTCGGGAGCCAGCCTAGTGAGGCCGCCCCCAGGGAGGTCTTGGTGTCGTCCGCCCCATGAGGCTTGGCCCCTCGCGAGGGTCTTGGGTTGTTGTTGCTGAAGCTAGGCCGTACCGGGCCGTCGATGGAGCCACGTCGTGGGCCGCAGGCAGGCAAGTCTGGGTACCCCCATTCCCAGGACGCCGACAACCCCCTACCCGAGATCGGCCGGTTCTAACACCGACAGAGGGCTGGTTGAATAGTAGGCGGTGGAGGCTGGATGAACAGGACCCCGTGGAGGGCTGGTTCAACAGTAGCCGGTGGAGGCTGGATGAACAGCACCCCGTGGATGAACAGTAGCTGGTGGAGGCTAGAGGAAGTCGACGGTGGATGAACAATAGCCCGTGGAGGCTAGAGCAAGGCAGTAGACGGTGGATGAACAGTAGGTCGCGGACTCCCGTTTCACGGTACGCCACACCCATCCTGATGAACAGGACCCCGTTTCGACCGTAGGCGCTCCAACACAAGTCCGTTTCCTCCATTTTGCGGTATGCCACACCCCTCCCGATCAACAGGACCCCGTTTCGACCGTAGGCACTCGAACACAAGGCCGCTTACTCCGTTCTGTGGTACGCCAGACCCTTCCCGATGAACAGGACCCCGTTTCGACCATACGCGGTTGAACAGAAGGCCGTTTTCTTGCGTTTTGCGGCACACCAGACCCCGTTCCGGCTGTTCCGTCCAAGCCGGTTGGCTCCCGATGAACAGGACGCGTTTCGACCCAGTGGCTTCGCTCTCGATGAACAGGAAGCGTTCCGACCCATTCAATTGGCTCTCAGTGAACACGATGTTGTTTCCTCCGTTCCGACCCAGCCGGTTAGCTGCTGATGAACAGGACGACATCGCTGCCGTCCATTGCCTCTCCATGTACACGAGCCCTGGCCGTAAGTATGCGCGCGTACACGTTCGAGACCCCGCCCTTATGGACATATGTAGTCGTATTTACTTTCTTGCAGCGGGGCTGTACGTACGTGTACACGATATATATAGACGGGACTGTGTGACATGCTACGTCTGCGCCTCTACTACGACACGTGCATCTCCTTACTCGGCCGCGGTTCATCGCTGCAGAGAGAGCGATGGACCAATATGCACGTACACGTTCGTGACCAGACAAACAACCCTACGTACGGTTCGATCCGGTGGTCCCCATGTAACGCCCACGATGCGGCTATATCTCCCACGTGTCGAGGCACGACTTAGAGGCATGACCGCATTGTGGTTTCATCACAAGAAGGGTCATCTTCACACAATCCCATGTAATGAACAAGAATGGGATAACGAGAGTTGGCTTACAATCGCCACTTCACACAATACATAAAAAATATTCATACATCATCCAAAATCCACACATAGACCGACTACGGTCGAATCCAAATAAAAATAAGATAACCCCAAATTCTAGATCCCCGATCGTCCCAACTAGGCTCCACTACTGATCATCAAGAAAAGAAACATAGTAACGACCACGTTCCTCATCGAACTCCCACTTGAGCTCGGTTGCGTCATCTGCACTGGCATCGTCGGCACCTGCAACTGTTTTGGTAGAATCTGTGAGTCACGAGGACTCAGCAATCTCACACCCGCGAGATCAAGACTATTTAAGCTTGTAGGAAAGGATGGTGTAATGAGGTGGAGCTGTAGCAGGCACTAAGCATATATGGTGGCTAACATAAGCAAATAAGAGCGAGAAGAGGAGCAAAGCAACGGTCGTCAACTAGTAATGATCAAGAAGTGATCCTGAAACTACTTACGTTCATGCAAAACTCAAACCGTGTTCACTTCCCGGACTCCGCCGAGAAGAGACCATCACGGCTACACACATGGTTGATGTATTTTAATTAAGTCAAGTGGCAAGTTCTCTACAACCGGACATTAACAAATTCCCATCTGCCTCATAACCGCGGGCACGGCTTTTGATAGATAATACCCTGCAGGGGTGTCCCAACTTAGCCCATTATAAGCTCTCACGGTCAACGAAGGATAAACCTTCTCCCGGGAAGACCCGATCAGTCTCGGAATCCCAGTTTACAAGACATTTCGACAATGGTAAAACAAGACCAGCAAAGCCGCCCGAATGTGCCGACAAATCCCGATAGGAGCTGCACATATCTCATTCTCAGGGCACACCGGATGAGCCAGACGTCGGGTTGGCATAGACCCTGGTTGCCCAGGGGGCGCCGGACATCGCTCGGTTTGGGCCAGCACTCGAAAGAGCACTGGTCCGGGGGTTTAAATAAAGATGACCCTCGGGCTCGCGAAAACCCAAGGGAAGTGTAGGTGGTAGGTGGTCAAATGGTAAAACCAAGGTTGGGCCATGCTGGAGGAGTTTTATTCAAGGCGAACTGTCAAGGGGGTCCCATAAATCACCCAACCGCGTAAGGAACGCAAACTCAAGGAACATAATACCGGTATGACGGAAACTAGGGCGGCAAGAGTGGAACAAAACACCAGGCATAAGGCCGAGCCTTCCACCCTTTACCAAAATATATAGATGCATTAATTAAATAATAGATATTGTGATATTGCAAAATATCCATGTTCCAACATGGAACCAACTTCAACTTCACCTGCAACTAGCAACGCTATAAGAGGGCTGAGCAAAAGCGGTAACTTAGCCAAACAACGGTTTGCTAGGAAAGGATGGTTAGAGGCTTGACATGGCAATATGGGAGGCATGATATAGCAAGTGGTGGGTAGCGCAGCATAGCAATAGAACGAACAACTAGCAAAGCAAAGATAGAAGTGATTTCGAGGGTATGGTCATCTTGCTTGCAAGGTTCTCAGAGCTGTCGAAAGCTTGATCCTCGTAAGCGTACTCAACAGGTTCCTCATTCACGAACTCGTCTCCCACCTCTACCCACAGCAAGAACACACGCAAAAGAACCACAATCAATCACGGAAAATGCACAAGCAACATGATGCAAAACATGTATGATATGCGAGATGTGGTATGCGATGCATATGCGTGCTCCGGAAGAAAAAGGGTGAACAAAGCAGTAACTTGGCAAACCAAGTATGCCACTGGAAAGATGAGATGATTTTGGTCGAAATCGATATAAAGATCACCGGAAACGGATGCACGGTTTGCAAATGGCAAGCAAAACAAGAATTGACACGATTCTGCGATTAACAGCATGATAGCACATAGAATGCAACAAGTAACTCTGCTACAGCACTCCAACATAGCAACAAAGAATATGGCAGTAATCTAAAGGAGATGCTTGACAAAGGATGAACACTGAGCTACGGCTAGATCACAACATAACAGGTTCAAACAAGCATGGCAAAAGTGCAAAAGATATCAGGTTCACAGACTTAGTGAAATTACTGGACATGGCTGAAACGGCATCAGGTAGCAATGTTCAGAGCAAGCAACTAACATGCTACAGGAACTTCACATAGCAAAACAAGGCATGGCATAAATCTACTAAATGCATAGAACAAAAGACCCTTAGTGACCATGAGCCAAAAAGGATCAGAAGATATGATGGCAACCATGTGAACATAGCAAGTTTCGTTAACAGGTTTCAGACTTAGCAGAAAACAGAGCATGGCATAAACAGTATTATGAAGGCATCTTGGTGAGCTTGATTCACTGACTACAAAGCAATTCATGAAAAACAAGCATACCTACAGCAAGATGGAATGTTTATGAATCTAACCATGGCAAGAGAAAGTTCATATGAAACAACTACAACAAGCTTGGCAAAATTGAATATCATGTTAACAATCTGCTAGGAATATTTTGTAGCAAAAGTAGAGCAAGATTAAGACATGCTAGGGAACTCCATAATTGCAAACAGAGGAATGGATGGATAGAGCACAACCATATCTAAAAAACATACTTACTAAACATAACCAAAAGGAGCATGGATCTCTCTGTAGACACAAGGATACATAGCAACAAAATAACAGCAGAAACAGACTTGGTGAAATTACAAATTCCCTGAAAACAGAAACATCACGAAGCCTAGTTTGCATGCTTGTGCTAGTCACCACAGAGATCACAAAACTACATGGCATACACCTCTTTAAATATGGCATGGCATACATCAAAACACGTGTAGAGCTCCTACTCATAAGATGCACACATCAATTGGAACAAAAATAACAAATCACCACGTTCTGATAAGTAACAGTAGGTAACAACATATAGCACTCTTGCACCAGAGATTTGGGCATCAAGATGGACTCAAATGAACAAGGCATAAAGGAACAAAATGAAGAGCATCTCGAGACGAACATTTCGATATATCATGCATTCAAAACAGAACAGCATGCAGAGAGTTATAATGCGATGAACAGGAGCATATAATATAAAAATCCACGGGACAGAGAGAATTTCGGGGGGGGAGGGGAAGAAAAAGTCAACCGTCTGAGATCGGATCGGGCGCGGTCGAGGCTCGCCGGGGCTTCTCGCCGGAGCAGAGGTGACGGCCGGCGTGGAGAGGAGGGAGATGGCGAGGGAGAGGAGCGGTTGGAGGCGGGGCTCGGCGGAGGAGCTCGGGGCGCGGGGCGTGGCCACGGGCTCCCACGGCGACGGGCGGTGGCGAGAGCAGCGGGGCGTGGCGGCGGCGTGGTCGCCGGAGTAGCACGGCGGCTGGCGGAGGCGGGCGGAGGACAGCGGCGGCGTGGGCTCCGCGGGACGGCGTGCTGGAGGAGGAGGCGCGCGTGGGGCGGCGGCGGCTCGGGCTCCGCGGGCCAGACGCGGGCTCGCGGGCCGGCGGCGGCGCGGCGTACGGGCCCGCCTCGTGGTGCCCTCTGGTAGGCTGCGGGCGGCAGTGACGATGTGTTCGTTGGCGGCGGACGCTTCCGGCTGCGGAGAGGGGAAGGGGACTAGGGTTGCACCGCGAATTTCGGAGGGTGAGGTGTTTTTATAGGTAGAGGGAGCTAGGAGACTCCAAATGGAGTGCGGTTTTCGCCCACACGATCGTGATCGAACGACCCAGAGCATGAATGTGACTTAGATGGGTTTTGGGCTGTTTGGAGGGGGGTTTTGCTGCAACACCCAAAAGGACTTTGCGGTTACCCGGTTAACCGTTGGAGCATCAAACGACCTCCAAATGGAACGAAACTTGACAGGTGGTCTACCGGTGGTATACCAAGGCCACTTGACAAACCTCGGTCCATTCCGAGAACGTTTAACACCCGCTCACGAAAAGAAACAAGAGGGGTGCACCGGTGCATGTGGGAGTGCCGGATTGCAAAACGGACAACGGGAAAAATGCTCGGATGCATGAGACAAACACGTATGCAAATGAGATGCACATGATGACATGATATGAGATGCATGACAAAACAAAATGCAAAACAAAAAACAAAACCCGACCACGAAGGGAATATCATAACACATAGCCGAAAATGGCAAGAGTTGGAGTTACAAATATGGAAAGATACATCCGGGGTGTTACAACACTCCACCACTACGAGAGGATCTCGTCCCGATATCTAAAGATGGCACCGGAGAAAAAACAGAAGAGGAAGAGAAGAGGTAAAACTAATTGCTTCTTTGACAAACGAGTGAAACCAAAGAACCTTGAGGTCCCAAAGCTTGAAGAAATGACACGACGGAGGTGAACACAATTTAAAACACTCCGTTTAGCAAGAGGAACAAGGAACATTGCAAGAACCTTGTAGGTTGAAAGACATAAGAAAAGGGTTACAATGGACAAGAAGTATATGCAAGCACTCCGATTGAAATGAGATGTACAAGGAACGATAAGGATCAATTACGACAACACTCCGGTTGGAAATGGAAGGCATAGAATGTGAACTTGGCAAAAATGAAAGCACTTGGATGAGAGTCCGGTTAGAAGAGGAATGATAGACACAACAACCGGTTAAACGGATAAGCATGAAAAGAACACGATCCCCACAACTGGAGATGATGAGAGAAGAGAGCAACATCACAATGCCTCCGGAAGAAATGAAAGAATGGAATGGAATGAACAGAGGCAAACAAGATCCTGAGAGAGCATGCTTACAACAAATGCTAGAACGGAGTTGTTGGATTATCAACAACGAAAGAATAAGCTTGATGTGGGCTTATGGAAGACATCTCAAAATTATGAGGTGACAAACGGCCACTAAAGGAAGCCATTGCTTTGAGTGAGAGCACCAAGGCGATGAAAAACTTCTTTCACCAAGGGGATAGGAGAAAACTTGGATCATTGATGAGCACCACAATAGCAACATTCCTTAGGGAAGGCTTTAGGTGAAATATAACCCAAGATAACTCTAATGAAGAAACGATGGGTTTAATTATCTCATTCTTGATAACTTATGAATCATGAAACATGAAGAAAATTATCAAGAATGACATAACACCACCTCAAAAGATAAGAGATAAAGAATTGCACCTTGGAATGCAGGAAGAAAAATATTTGAGCTCTTCCAATGAGAATCTTGAGAACACTTCGAGAATGAATTAAATCCTTCATGGACCACCATGAAAAAAAACTCCATGAAGAACTCCGGTAATAAAAGGATGATAGAAAGAAAGAGAAGTTGAAAACACCAGGTGAAGCCTTGCCGTGATAAGATGAAGCTTTGAAATGATATAACCGAGAAAACTTGGAACTCCGGAAAGAAACATGAACAAATGAAATCAAGAATTTTGATGAACCTCCGGAATAAGGAATTGAATTTACTCGATGAAACAAGAATAAGAATTACATTATGCTCATCCTTCAGCAATTAAATTGATGACAAGCAATGGATTTGGCATAATACTTATTCTCGTAGAAAGGATTAAGATAGATATGGCGCAAACTTGGGAAGGTCTTGATGGGACCACCGGTAGGATTTGGAAACAATGAATGAATTGATATGATAACGAAGGAATAGAAATCTTGAACGAACCACCGTAAGAATTGAAAATGAACGAAGAAAAGATAAAGAAACATCAGGAAGAATTAGAAAATGAACGAAGATACTTGAGATAATTTAGATACAAGTGAACGCAGAGATCCCGAGCTGATTAGATAATACTTGAATGATGCACGGGTATGATTTGGAGAACGAGAGCTGAAAGCTTGCATGAATAATTCTGAGATGATGAGCTCCGGAGAATCAAACTGAAAAGACTCCTGAAATGCTCCGGATGGGTGAAAATAATTCTCACAATCGAAAACAATTATGAGAGGACGACAACAAGTTAGAACCATGCATCTTTGAGAGAACGGATTAAATTCAAGAGGAACTCTTCTTCGGTCTTCAAATGTTGAGAATGATGACGAGAAACACCACCATGAATTGTTGAGGCACTCCGGAATGAAAATTGGAAAGGTTGAACCAACGATGAAAAGAATTTGAAAGATCTTGGAGAAAGACATACGACTGATGATAACCCATTCTTACGTCAAACTTTGAAAGAATTTGAGAATCGCTCTAGATAAATTAGAAGAGTCAGGTAAGATCCTGGGAAAAGACCTGTGGGTTAGGGCCCACTCAAAAGATACACCGTTGAATGATTAAAAGAAAGATTGCGCCGGTTGAATTAAATGGCTCAAAAGAGATAACAACCTCGAGATAGCTTGAATGGATTGGGAATGGAAATGCGAATCTTCTGAGATATCTTCAGCACTCCAGAGAACATGAATAGCAAGAGTTGGATGATTAAGAGATGCACCGACATGAGAAAACATTTGAAACGAGGAAAAGAATACGATCAACACTGAAAGCTTGACTTGAGTCCACCGGAGAAGAAAAAGAACGAAGAATAATAAACTTGAAGCTCCGTTAGTATCTTCATGGGAAATCACCGGATAAGAACATTGACGGAAAAGAATGGAGAGACTTCCCATCTATAAGATGGATACTTGATTAAGAAATCTGAGTCCTTGAAGAAAAAGGGAGGGAGGGTGGGAAAAACAAAGGCAACTTGGGGCATATGGAATAAACACTGTTGAGAAAAAGCTTAGAATTGATCTTGCGAATGTTGGAATGGTCGGATTTACTTGAAGAGAAGCACACCGTTTGGAAAGGATTGAAAAGACAACCTTGATGATCAAGAAGGATTAGCATCCACATAAAAATATGAGAACACCACTTAGAATAAGGTATGGAATCAACACTTGACAATGAAGCAACTCGAATACCACAATTTAAAACAAAACAAAGGATTGGCTCGCAGAATAAGCCGGAACAAACATATGATAGAGATTTCGTCCGAAGTTTTCGTGGTGGGGCCCACACGGGCTCGGTCGTACAGCACCATCATGTACAAGGCAGTGCACATGACATACAAAGCGTCCCCGAGTCGGCATAGCCAAGGACTCTTTAAGACACCACGAGACCACTTTAAACCAACCGTGGAAAGGCGGACCACTAGACGTCGAACCCCAATCTCATATCATGCATTTGTCGGAAAGATATCCTAAGAGCTACTTGAATTCCCACTTATAAACTCCCAAAACTTTCTGGTTATGCAATCTGGTGTTGGGGATACAGGGGACACAAAATATATCACCCGAACTAGCAATCCCTAGATCCAATTGTATCCATCCGTCAACACATAACCAAGAAACCTTCGGAAATCGTGTACCTCAACCTTCGAAAAGCATCCGTTATACGAGTTATGACAATACTCCCGAACTCCCGCCCCAGTACTGGGTGGCGTCGAGGTGATCTCACCAACAACTGCATAAAAGAGATTTTCGATGTCGGCGAAACTCAGGTATTCCAGAACTGCAACGATAAAATTGTGATGACAACACCTCGGAGCTCAACTCCCCGGGACACTGCCACAACCCCTAAATGTCAGGAGGCACCAAGAACAATGTTCTCGTCACAAAACCATCGGAATGATTCCAAGATACCCGCGTGATCCTAAAAAAATTAGTGAAATTTGAGGAGAGAAGAGTCAAAACTTCTACGTCAGGAGGCCTCACCAGAGCGACGAAGGGACTGAGGAGTAAAAAGAATCCTACTCTCCGATATATATAATCCTAAGAATCAAAACATTTTTGTTCCAGCCTCAACAATGCCAGCGATTCGATCAAGCAGGGGGCTCCTAAGTCGGGGATGGCTCTGATTACCAACTTGTAACGCCCACGATGCGGCTATATCTCCCACGTGTCGAGGCACGACTTAGAGGCATAACCGCATTGTGGTTTTGTCGCAAGAAGGGTCATCTTCACACAATCCCATGTAATGAACAAGAATGGGATAACGAGAGTTGGCTTACAATCGCCACTTCACACAATACATAAATAATATTCATACATCATCCAAAATCCACACATAGACCGACTACGGTCGAATCCAAATGAAAATAAGATAACCCGAAATGCTAGATCCCCGATCATCCCAACTGGGCTCCACTACTGATCATCAGGAAAAGAAACATAGTAACGACCACGTTCCTCGTCGAACTCCCACTTGAGCTCGGTTGCGTCATCTGCACTTGCATCGTCGGCACCTGCAACTGTTTTGGTAGAATCTGTGAGTCACGAGGACTCAGCTATCTCACACCCACGAGATTAAGACTATTTAAGCTTATAGGAAAGGATGGTGTAATGAGGTGGAGCTGCAGCAGGCACTAAGCATATATGGTGGCTAACATACGCAAATAAGAGCGAGAAGAGGAGCAAAGCAACAATCGTCAACTAGTAATGATCATGAAGTGATCCTGAAACTACTTACGTTCAAGCATAACTCAAACCGTGTCCACTTCCCGGACTCCGCCGAGAAGAGACCATCACGGCTACACACACGGTTGATGTATTTTAATTAAGTCAAGTGACAAGTTCTCAACAACCGGACATTAACAAATTCCCATCTGCCTCATAACCGCGGGCACGGCTTTCGAAAGATAATACCCTGCAGGGGTGTCCCAACTTAGCCCATTATAAGCTCTCACGGTCAACGAAGGATAAACCTTCTCCCGGGAAGACCCGATCAGTCTCGGAAACCAGTTTACAAGACATTTCGACAATGGGAAAACAAGACCAGCAAAGCCGCCCGAATGTGCCGACAAATCCCGATAGGAGCTGCACATATCTCGTTCTCAGGGCACACCGGATGAGCCAGACGTTGGGTTGGCATAGACCCTGGTTGCCTAGGGGGCGCCTGTCGTGGAATTGTCACGGCAGATGTCCTCAAGCTAGGACTTAGTCGTGGAGCCATCGCCGCTAGGAAGCTTGAAGGGGTTAAACGGGACAAGGAACGCGAGGGTTTATACTGGTTCGGCCCCTTACGGTGAAGGTAAAAGCCTACGTCCAGTTGAGATGGTATTGATTAAGGTTTCGATGACCAGGAAGTTTAACTGCTATGCCTGGCTCTCGATGAGATCTTTCTTCTCCCTAAACCTCTGCCGGGTCGTCCCTTTATATAGAGATGTAGACGCCCAGCGGCTCTCAGAGTCCCGGCCGGCTCATAAGAGTGTCCGGCTCGGACTCTCAGCTATTCCTGCCTTATACTACAAGTTCTACCATAATGATGATTGTAACTACGGGCCTTAAGCCATATCCGGGTCTTTAAGCCCATCTTTAGCCCACCGTCTTCAAGCTTGTCGCTGGACTTCTGACGATGACCATTATGAGTAACCTGGCCCCTTCTGGCGGGTGACTCTAAGGTCTATATCCTCAACATTAGGCCCCAGATTGATTTGAGCCGGCTCATGTCAATCTCCAATTCTTTCGACAAAAAACCTCCGGCTTACCATTGTGTGAAGGCCATAACCCGGCGTGACATCATCCTCTGGACTCCGGGTGATCTGCCGTGACGTCATCTTCCATTAAGTCCATTTTTTACTCCGCCAGATCCGCAACGGATCTTATCTTTACTGCCATCCCGAAAATCGAGGCGCCTCTCGAGCGAGATAACCGCGCCGTGACCTCCTTGTTTCTCGCGCCCACTTATGAGACTGGTCTTATAAATAGCCCGACCCTCGGGTCTTTCTCATTCTCCTTCTTCCGTCGTCTCTTTCATGTCACTGCCCCCGTGCTGCTCGAGCTCCGCCGCCGCCGCCGCCGCAACAGAGCTTCGCGTCGTCGTCGTCTTTGGCCGTTGCATCACCCTGAACCGTCCAGAGAACCGCGACGAAACTCCTGCATCCGTAAGTTCCTTCTTCCCCGTAGGACAGATCTGCGTCAAGCTCCTGTTGTTCTTCCGTGTTCTTCGCCGTCGCCCACGAGTTCTTCGGTAGTCTTCATTTTTACTGCCCTTCTTGATCTTAGACCTGTATAGACCTGCCGCGGTAGCTGTTTGGCACTCATTTGAAATGCAAGTAGACCTCTTTTGACTGCATAAAGGCCCCGTTCGAGCCCAAGAACTTCCCTCTCGTCTGTTTTTAGGTCTAGAAATTTTCTTTATCAGCCGACCATTTGATCCAAATTATTTACTGCAATGTGTGAAACCTGTTTTCACCACACTTAGTAAAAAAAACTGCACTCGTTGAGTCATGGCGATTTACATTTCCGGTTTAAAGAAACCACGCGCCGTAGAATCTTCCGGCTCAAAGGAAGCCACACGCCGTAAAAAAATTCGGCTTACTTACAACAAGGCTGTAGGCGATTGAATTACTCTTGACACCTTTTCAGCGGCTTAGATAACCCGATGTAGTTTTATATATATATATATCATTAGGCCCCTCCATAAGCCGCCACCTTAAACCTTGACTGGTAAGTTTCCTCCGGCTCATTATTAAACCGGACATTTTTCCCTGTATCATAGGCTTCCAACGTTCACCATGCCTCCCAAAGCTCCCAAAGCACCCATCACTTGCAACTGGATGAGGTCCAACGTTACCGACGAGACCCTAACGGACTTTATGAAGTCGGGTTACCTGCCCAAGAAGGACGTCATGTCCTACCGTGCCCCTGACCCGTCAGAGGAGAGACCACAGCCAAAGGACGGGGAGGTAGTGATTTTTGCGGATCACATGAGCCGGGGCTTCGCACCGCCCGGCTCAAAGTTCTTCAGAGACGTGCTGAATTTCTTCGACCTGCAGCCTCAAGACATAGGACCCAACTCAGTGTCCAATATTTGCAACTTCCAAGTGTTCTGCGAGGTCTACCTTGGAGAGGAGCCCAGCCTGCTGCTCTTCAGAGAGCTCTTCTACCTGAACCGTCAGAATGAGTGCGCCAATGGGCCAAGTTTGGAGCTTGGTGGCATCTCCATTCAGCGGCGGAGGGACTGCCTTTTCTCTTACGCAGAGCCGCCAAGCCACCCCAAAGACTGGAACCAGACGTGGTTCTATTGCCAAGACACGTCGCCGGCTGATGAGAGTCCGCTGCCCGGCTTTCGCCCCTCGCGTCTGGAACCAACACACCCACTGTCAGACAAGCTGACTCAAGCGGAGCGCCAACCTCTCCTCCCCACTATCAGCAGGATCAAGGCTCTCCTGGGCAATGGTCTCAATGGAATTGATCTGGTCCGGGTCTGGATCTCGTGGCGGGTGATCCCCTTGAGCCGCCGCCCCGGCTTAATGTGTGAATACACAGGCCGGAAAGATGACCCCCTGCGACACAGCCGCAGCGACCTCCCTGAAGACGTTGCCGAGGATATGACAAAGGCTCTCTTGAACGAAAGCTTGGCCGACTGCGGGAAGACCGGGTTAGCCCCCTTCTGCAAGACCAATCCAGCCCCAGCAGTAAGCCGCTGATCTGAACATCTTATCTTCTTCTATAGATAACTTTCATCTGAATCTTTAAGAAATCATCATTGTATTTTTCAAGCTGATGACAAATTCTGGAAGGTCAAATATGACCATGAGGCGGCCAAGAAGGCCAGGAAGGCGACGAAAGCCGCCAAGAGAGCCGCTCCCCGTAAGAAGGGAAGTAGGCCTACTACTTCAGAGCTGATGCAACTAAGCGACAGCTCCGAGTCAGAGGTAACCCCTGAACCTGTAATCTTTTGTTGTGTTTATTGTTTATTTCTGTCCGCCTTATCAATACTTGTTCATCAACAGGATGACACCGGAGCCAGTAACCCGGTGGTTGAAGTGGTAATGATACTTTCCTCCGACTCAGAGCCCTTGCCACGGCTGAAAATCCGAAGGGTAACCCGGAAAGTAAGCTTTTCACATCCTTTAGCTTATCGAGACCCTCAATTTATTTTGAAGCGACAGGTTCATGAGAGCCGGCGTCACACCCGGACCAAAAAGGACGCTGACCTCTCCTCCGGGTTACCTGACGCATCTAGGAAACGCCGAACTGAGGTTATCTCCAACTTGTACCTTTTTCATCCTTTGGCAGGTGTTATTCATCAACCAGTCAATTCTTCTAACTCAAATTATCAGGAAACGTCCCCCTCTTCTGGCGACTCTATGCAGTCGAACCTGCCGGCTTTCAAGACCGTCCTCGGGTAATGATGACCATCTCATGTTATACTTGTCTTTACTTACACTTGTGTGCTTAATCTTTTTGTCTTTTCAGTGCCCAGGCAAAACTTACCAAGAAGGCGAAGAAGAACAAGCCGGTCGAAGAGCCGGACTTGCCTGAACCAGAGGTAACCGCTCAAGAGCCGCCAGCTGCCTCTGCTCCTGAAGCCACTGCTCCAACCGACAAGCCAACAGCAGAAGCTTCTGCTAACCCGGAGGCCTCCAGCTCGGCTCAACCAGCAGATGACCCGGACGTGGTAATCACCCGGACGGAATTTGTTGAGCCGGGGAGACCTACTGAACTGGCCAAGTGCTCCGCCAAGGGGAGCTGCTACAGTCCCGCCGGGTTAACCTGGACCTCACTGACTACGCCAATTTGAACATCGGAGAGATCGTCTCTGGCTTTGTCAGCCAAGTGCACAAGAACCGGGATGCAGAGATCGGCATGGTAAACCAGATTCAGCAGAAGTCTGAGGTACTACTCTTCTTTCTTCTTGCTTACTGTATAGTTATCTTGTCATTCTTACCATGCTCTAGCCCCCAAGTCTACGACTTATGATAGAATATGTTGTAGACTTTAAGTTCCGGCTTACTCACTTGAACCGGCAATTTGTAGATAGAAACGTTCGATATGCATTAGCCCCCAAGTGCCAAGTGTCTTTGCTCGGAAAGTGCTTGGGACTTTAAAAGTGCGCAATAACTGTTCATCCTATAACCCGGAAATTATGCAGGCTGCTTGTAAAAAGTTTGAAGCTGACATCTCCGATCTGAAGAACCGGCTGAGGATGCAAGAAATGGAGACCCGGAAAGCAAATGCCAAATTTGTGTCCAGTATTGCCGCGCAAGAAAAGCTGAAGACGGAGTTTGACGCTGAACGGAAGGCTTGGGCCGAAGAAAAGGCCGCACTGGTGAACCGGGCTGAACAGGCGGAGAAGGCTTTGACAGAGAAGACCGCCGAACTCTCCGGCTTAAAGCGCCAAGTGTCCCAGATGGTTGCCGCAATCTTCGGTAAGTCATTTCACCGGTTTTCATCAAGTTTGTAATCTTTATATCTCATAACTCACCCTTGTCGGCGGCTTATCTTATTCTGTGAAACAGGTCCCAGAAGCGCCAACCTCAACCAAAGTGTGGTAACCAAGCTGAAGGCCGTGTACACCCTGGTGGAGCAGCTCTACACCGGGTCACAGCGTGCTTTGGCTGTGGTGGCCCTATCCAATGAGGTGCCGACTCACCTGGCGGAAGTTCTTTGCCGGCTCGCCGTTCTTCCTCAACGTGTCGAGGAGCTGCGACGGGCCTCTGCAAGAGCCGGAGCGATCGCCGCTCTGAGCCGGGCCAAGGCGTTCCTTCCAGAGTTAGACCCGGCGGACATTGCCCTCGGCTATCCCAGTTTGAAGGAAGACGGCACGCCCTTCGACCAGAAGGACTTTGCCGCCTGCGTGAAGATCGTGCGTCCAGTGGCCACCCTCATTGGAAATGACATGGATCTGACCAAGTACCAGCTGGGTTATGATGCAGAAAATCAGAGGATCCCCACTCCGCGCTACGAAGCCATCAACTTAATCGCGCCGACTTGGAAGCACACATTTGCCCCGGAAGTTGACCCGGCCAGGTTAATTGACGAGGAAGCTCAATTTGAAGCTCTGAGCGGCATTGACTGGAAGTCATCAACCTTCCAGGTCTTGGGAACAGCCGGAGGAGAGGAGAGGGATGAGCCGGAGGCTTCAGCTCAGCAAGCGTCGTAACTCTGCCAGCGGCTTACTAAACAATGCTCCACCCTTTTGGACTCAATGAGTTCTTTGTAATAGAGTAGGACCAATACTTTAACTTTGCCGTGCCATCGTGGACGCGTTGAATGCTGAAGTCCATTGAAGTTGTCTCCTTTATATCTCCCCGGGTCATAATCAATCATTCATTTTCCTTAAGCTCAAATAGTTGCTATTCACTATCCTGCATAGAAGGACAAATCACAAGTCTCTAGGCGGCTTACCGCACTGAGAATCATAGTTTTAGACAGATAACCCGGAAGATGAATCAAAAAGACGGGTCCTTAATCATGTCTTTGACATACCCATAATAACACACTTACCGGTCTGCAAGCACACTTCCGGCTCATATAACCCGGGTAATAAGGTTGGTACCTCAACTCCGGTTTACCAGTCTAAAGAACACCGATTGTATTCAACCAGTACTATAGATCCAAGTTTAAGCCGGCAAGGCGAGACCCGGCCGTGCATACTTGAAATAATCAGAAGAACTCGCTATAACTCAGAAAAACTTAGGGGCTTCCGGTTCGAATACGACCAGAGACCCGTCCCAAAGGGGTTATGCTAGGATTCAAATACGAGCATATAGCCCCCAGTGGGTGTGGCGATGCCAATCAAGAGGGTACCGACAGCTATGTTCTCTTTGGTTCGAATACGACCCATGTTTGAACAGGAAGCCCCCAAATGACTTAAGTATTGTTTAACGACACTGATTCGGATACGATCCACGTCGGTTCCCAAAGGGGTTAAACTATGATTCAAATATGATCAAAGAAAACTGCCCAATGAGCTCGGCACTTTGCCAATCAAATGGGTATCGACAGCTATGTTCTCTTTGGTTCGAATACGACCTATGTTTGAACAAGAAGCCCCCAAGTGACTATATTGTGCATGGCTAGATTCGAATACGATCATAAGCTGGACCCTCCTTGAAATTATCATATGATCTTGTCATGAAAACAACATGTTTATCTTTGGAGGAGAAAAAAGGACAGAGGTCCTGCTTTATTGCTTATCGTAATATATACATGGCTTAGGGAAATATGTACATTATGAGAGCCGGTGGCTCAAGTGTAATAAGGCCGAAGCTGAGCTATGTTCCACGGCCGACGGGTCTCTTCTTCCGACTTACGTGAATCTTTGTGCTCCCGAATGTCAATGAGACAATATGACCCATTGTGCAAATTCTTGCTGACCACAAAGGGCCCTTCCCAAGGCGGGGATAGCTTGTGCGCATCTGTTTGATCTTGGATGAGCCGGAGCACCAGATCACCTTCCTGGAAGACCCGGGATTTAACCCGGCAACTATGATAACGGCGCAGGTCTTGTTGGTAAATCACTGAGCGAGCTGCTGCCACATCACGCTGCTCGTCCAACAAGTCAAGAGCATCTTGGCGCGCCTGTTCATTATCCACCTCAACATAAGCCGCCACTCGGGGCGAGTCATGACGGATGTCACTGGGGAGGACTGCTTCCGCTCCATAAACCATGAAGAAAGGTGTAAAACCTGTAGACCTGTTAGGAGTAGTGTTGATGCTCCACAGTACGGAGGGTAACTCCTCCACCCAACAACCCGGAGTCCATTGCAAAGGGACCAAAAGCCGGGGTTTGATGCCTTTCAGAATCTCCTGATTAGCTCTCTCAGCTTGACCATTGGATTGAGGGTGAGCCACTGATGAAACATCAAGTCTAATATGCTCTCGTTGACAGAACTCCTCCATGACGCCTTTGGATAGATTGGTACCATTGTCAGTTATAATGCTGTGTGGAAAGCCAAAGCGAAAGATCACCTTTTTCATAAACTGAACTGCCGTGGCTGCATCACACTTGCTAACTGGCTCCGCTTCAACCCACTTGGTAAATTTGTCAACTGCCACCAAGAGGTGGGTCTTCTTATCCTTGGACCTCTTAAAAGGCCCAACCATATCAAGCCCCCAGACCGCAAAGGGCCAAGTAATTGGGATCATCCTCAGCTCTTGAGCCGGCACATGAGCCCGTCGCGAGAACCATTGGCAGCCATCACATTTACTGACCAAGTCCTCCGCATCAGCATGAGCCGTCAGCCAATAAAAACCATGACGAAAAGCTTTGGCCACAAGGGACTTTGAGTTGGCATGATGACCACAATCCCCTTCGTGAATCTCCCGCAAGATCTCTTGACCTTCCCCAGGGGAGACACAACGCTGGAACGCTCCCGTAACACTGTGGCGATGCAGCTCACCATTGATAACCACCATTGACTTAGACCGCCGGGTTATTTGTCTGGCCAAAGTTTCATCCTCAGGCAACTCTCCCCGGGTCATGTAAGCCAGATAAGGCACTGTCCAGTCCGGGATGATGTGGAGAGCCGCCACCAATTGTGCCTCCGGGTTAGGGACAGCCAAGTTTTCCTCTGTAGGCAACTTAACAGAAGGGTTATGCAAGACATCCAAGAAAGTATTAGGCGGCACCGGCTTTCGCTGAGAGCCCAACCGGCTTAAAGCATCAGCCACCTCGTTCTTCCTGCGATCGATGTGCTCTACTTGGTAACCCTGAAAGTGCCCAGCAATGGCATCAACTTCACGGCAATAAGCCGCCATGAGAGGATCCTTGGAGTCCCATTTTCCTGATACTTGTTGAGCCACCAAGTCTGAGTCGCCGAAGCACCTTACCCGGCTCAAGCTCATCTCTTTAGCCATCCGAAGACCGTGAAGCAAGGCCTCGTACTCCGCTACGTTGTTGGTACAAGGAAACGTCAATTGTAGCACATAATGGAACTTGTCACCCTTAGGGGAAGCCAATACGACTCCAGCCCCCGAGCCCTCCAACTGCCTGGACCCATCGAAGTGAATAGTCCAATATGTGTTATCCGGCTTTTGTTCGGGCACTTGTAACTTTGTCCAATCATTGATGAAATCCACCAAAGCCCGAGACTTAACGGCAGTGCGTGGCACATACTTCAGACCATGAGGTCCGAGCTCTATAGCCCACTTAGCCACTCTCCCCGTGGCCTCTCTGTTTTGAATGATATCTCCAAGGGGGGTAGAACTGACCACAGTGATGGGATGACCCTGAAAATAATGCTTAAGCTTCCGGCTTGCCATGAACACACCATAAACAAGCTTCTGCCAATGCGGATACCGCTGCTTGGACTCAATGAGTACTTCGCTGACATAATAAACCGGCCGCTGAACCGGATGCTCCTTACCCTCTTCCTTGCGCTCCACCACCACGGCCACACTGACGGCTCGTGTGTTAGCAGCCACATACAGTAATAAGGGCTCCTTGTCAACCGGAGCAGCAAGGACTGGGGGCTCGGCCAGCTGCCTCTTCAAATCCTCAAAAGCAGTATTGGCTACATCATTCCAAACAAAGTTATCAGTTTTCTTCATCAACTGATATAATGGCATGGCCTTCTCCCCCAAACGGCTTATAAAACGGCTTAAAGCAGCGATACGACCCGCCAGGCGCTGGACGTCGTTTATACACGCCGGCTTAGCCAGGGAGGTGATGGCCTTGATCTTCTCCGGGTTAGCTTCAATGCCCCTGTTAGAAACCAAGAAACCCAAGAGCTTGCCTGCAGGAACACCAAAAATGCACTTGGCCGGGTTAAGCATCATCTTGTAGACCCGGAGATTATCAAAAGTTTCCCTTAGATCATCTATCAAGGTTTCCTCCTTCCTGGATTTAACCACAATATCGTCCACATAAGCATGAACATTGCGCCCAATCTGGTTATGAAGACAGTTCTGCACGCAACGCTGATAAGTCGCCTGCACAGCCTTGAGCCCAAAGGGCATAGACACATAGCAGAAGGCTCCAAAGGGAGTGATGAACGTCGTCTTCTCCTGGTCCTTAACTGCCATCTTAATCTGATGATATCCAGAATAAGCATCCAAGAAACTTAAACGCTCACAACCCGCCGTAGCATTAATGATTTGATCAATACGGGGAAGGGCAAAAGGATCAGTCGGACACGCTTTGTTCAAGTCCGTGTAGTCCACACACATCCGCCAGGTGCCGTTCTTCTTGAGCACGAGCACCGGGTTAGCTAACCACTCCGGGTGAAAGATTTCAACAATAAACCCGGCCGCCAAGAGCCGGGCCACCTCTTCTCCAATGGCTTTCCGCCTCTCTTCATTAAACCGCCGAAGGAATTGCCTGACCGGCTTAAATTTCGTATCAACATTGAGAGTGTGCTCAGCGAGTTCTCTAGGTACACCTGGCATGTCGGACGGCTTCCATGCGAAAATGTCCCTATTCTCACGGATGAACTCGATGAGCGTGCTTTCCTATTTCGGATCCAGATTGGCACTGATGCTAAACTGCTGAGATGAATCTCCCGAAACGAAATCAACAAGTTTAGTCTCATCAGCCGACTTAAATTTCATTGCCGGCTCATGCTCCGTAGTCGGCTTTTTCAGAGAGGTCATATCTGTTGGGTCAACGTTGTCTTTGTAAAACTTCAACTCCTCTGTTGTGCAAACAGACTCTGCATAAGCTGCATCGCCTTCCTCACACTCCAAGGCTACCTTCCGGCTGCCATGAACCGTAATGGTCCCATTATGACCCGGCATCTTGAGCTGTAAATACACGTAACACGGTCGTGCCATGAACTTGGCGTAAGCCGGCCGCCCAAATATGGCATGGCACGGACTTCTTATCTTGACCACCTCAAAGGTCAATTTTCCACCCTGTAGTTGTGCTCGTCTCCAAAGGCCACTTCCAACTCAATCTTGCCGACTGGGTAAGCCGACTTACCAGGTACCACACCATGGAAAATAGTGTTTGACTGGCTGAGGTTCTTATCAATCAACCCCATACGACGGAACGTCTCATAATAGAGGATGTTGATGTTGCTGCCTCCATCCATGAGCACCTTAGTGAACTTATATCCTCCCACCTGAGGAGCCACCACCAAAGCCAAGTGACCCGGATTATCCACCCGGGGAGGGTGATCCTCCCTACTCCACACTATAGGCTGCTCAGACCACCGCAAATAGCGTGGAACCGCCGGCTCAACAGCGTTCACGACCCTCTTATGAAGCTTCTGATCTCGCTTACACAGACTGGTGGTAAACACATGATACTGCCCACCGCTAAGCTGCTTTGGATTGGTCTGATAACCCCCCTGCTGCTGTTGATGACCTTGGCCGGACTGCTGATTAAAGCCCCCTTGACCATTCTGAGGATTGGAGTTTGAGCCGCCGCCCGGGCCATGAAAGCCGCCGGCGCCTGAGCCGCCGCCCGGGCCATTGTTGCCGTTAAAGGCGTTGGAATTCTTAAATGCCTTCATGATTGCACAATCCTTCCATAGATGAGTCGCTGGCTTCTCTCTAGAGACGTGCCTTGGACAAGGCTCATTCAGCAGTTGCTCCAGCGTCGGGCCTGACCCGCCGCCTCGGGGAGGGGGCCTCCCCTTGCGTCTCTGGCTATTACCCTATGAACTGGCGTTGGCCACGAACTCTAGGCTGCCATCGGCCTTGCGCTTGCCGCCTCCTTGGTTCCCCGGGTTATGCTGATGACCCTTGCCATTGCCGTTCTTCTTTCCCTTCCCTGTCCTTTCATCATCTGAAGCGGGGTCCTTGGTACCATCAGAATCGGCGTACTTGACGAGAGCCGCCATCAGTGTACCCATATCATTGCAGTCGCGCTTAAGGCGCCCGAGTTTCATCTTCAGGGGCACGAAGCGACAATTCTGTTCCAACATTAAGACTGCAGAGCCGGCATCCATCTTATCAGATAAATGTATTATTTCCTTAACCCAGCGAACCCAATGTGTCGTAGACTCACCCTCCTGCTGTTTATAGTTAGTCAAATCCACAATTGACATAGATTGCCTAGAGGTATCCTTGAAGTTTTGGATGAACCGGGCTTTCAGCTCAGCCCAAGACCCGATGTAATTCGGTGGTAGCCCTTTCAACCAAGTACGGGCAGTCCCATCTAACATCATAGTGAAGTACTTGGCCATTGCCGCTTCACTGACCTCCAGTAGTTCCATGGCCATCTCGTAACTCTCGATCCAGGCTGCGGGTTGTAAGTCAGCTGTGTAATTAGGCACCTTCCTAGGGCCTTTGAAGTCCTTGGGTAGACGCTCATTGCGGAGAGCCGGCACCAAGAAAGGGACACCTCCAGTCCTGGTAGGGATACCCACGTCGACGGAAGCCGTCAGATAAGCCGGGGGAGTCTGGTAAGCCGTCAACTGAGGCACCTGCTCCGCTTCTTGCCGTGCTCTGTCTTGGTCTGCTGCGTAAAAGGCTCCGTTATGAACCGGGCCATGGCCAGGGGCGGGTCATGGCGTCGGACGTTACTTGAGCCGGTCGCTGAGACCATGTGTCTGCTGTAACTCGGGCTCCGGCCTGGACGAGGGGTCGAGTGGATCCTGTCCCGGCTGTAAGAGTACGCCTCTTGCTGCGCCAGTGCTATCTGAAGGAGCTCCCTGACCCGGCGGGTTTCAATAACCGTCGGGGAGTCGCCATCAATTGGGAGGGCTGCCAGCCGCGCTGCTGCGGCGACCATGTTCTCCAGCGGGTTAGCGTAATGACCCGGTGGTATTGGCACATACTGAGGCGGGGCAGGGTTCACCTGGGGAGGCCCCATCACCTGTGGCTGAACAGGGGTCCCAGACCCGGGCACTATGACCCCTGGCGGGTTACTAGATCCTGCACCTGGCGTGTTGAAGAGGTTCCGAGGGTCGTAAACCGGAGGGAGTCGAGATTGGGCTTTTTGATGCCTCCTTCTCATGACCTCATTGGACGCGTTCTGATCCATCGTGAGCCGGAAGGACTGCGCCTGAATCAACTGAGTCTGAGCGTTAAGAGCCGCCCTCTCTGCAGCCATCCTGATCCCTTCCGCTGCTAGATCCTCCTTAGCTTTCACTAGAACCAACTTTAACTGCGCCACCTCCGCATCATGCTGAGCTTGATCCGCCGGGTCGACCGCGGCAGTCAACAGGGCCGTCATCTTGTCTGTGAGATCCATCAGCACCTGAGCCGGCGAGGGCATCGGGTTTCCCGCTCCAGCAGCAGGGTTCTGAACAGGCTGCGCGCCGGCCATGAAGATTCCAACCCAGCTTGGCGGCCCAAACGGGTCCGGAATACTGTCACCATCGGAACAACCCATGAGCCTGCCATCTTGAAGTTGATACAACGAGTTCGACTCATCGGTAGACGACTCGCCGTCAGAGCCGGCGGCCGTCAGAGAGCCCTCCATGGATACATCCCACAAAAGCATGCTTTAAGGCAGGCAGGGCCCAGGCGGGTCGTGCACGCTGAGCCGTATCGATGAGATCGGCGCAGAGATCCGGCTCAGGGCCCAGCTCACCAATCTTGCGAATGAAAACATGAATTCCGCCGAAGGGGACCCGGTACCCGTACTCAATTGAGCCGGCGTCGGGGCCCCAGTTTGCATCGTCGATGTAGAGCTTGCCGCGATGACTCTTGGTCATCCGGCCCACAGCGTATCCCTTGAGCCCTTCGAAGCTGCCCTTCAAGAACTCAAATCCACCGTGCGCTGGCCCCACGGTGGGCGCCAACTGTCGTGGAATTGTCACGGCAGATGTCCTCAAGCTAGGACTTAGTCGTGGAGCCATCGCCGCTAGGAAGCTTGAAGGGGTTAAACGAGACAAGGAACGCGAGGGTTTATACTGGTTCGGCCCCTTAAGGTGAAGGTAAAAGCCTACGTCAAGTTGAGATGGTATTGATTAAGGTTTCGATGACCAGGAAGCTTAACTGCTATGCCCGGCTCTCGATGAGATCTTTCTTCTCCCTAAACCGCCACCGGGTCGTCCCTTTATATAGAGATGTAGACGCCCAGCGGCTCTCAGAGTCCCGGCCGGCTCATTAGAGTGTCCGGCTCGGACTCTCAGCTATTCCTGCCTTATACTACAAGTTCTACCATAATGATGATTGTAACTACGGGCCTTAAGCCATATCCGGGTCTTTAAGCCCATCTTTAGCCCACCGTCTTCAAGCTTGTCGCTGGGCTTCTGACGATGACCATTATGAGTAACCCGGCCCCTTCTGGTGGGTGACTCTAAGGTCTATATCCTCAACAGCGCCGGACATCGCTCGGTTTGGGCCAGCACTCGAAGGAGCACTGGTCCGGGGGTTTAAATAAAGATGACCCTCGGGCTCGCGAAAACCCAAGGGAAGTGTAGGTGGTAGGTGGTCAAATGGTAAAACCAAGGTTGGGCCTTGCTCGAGGAGTTTTATTCAAGGCGAACTGTCAAGGGGGTCCCATAAATCACCCAACCGCGTAAGGAACGCAAACTCAAGGAACATAATACCGGTATGACGAAAACTAGGGAGGCAAGAGTGGAACAAAACACCAGGCATAAGGCCGAGCCTTCCACCCTTTAACAAAATATATAGATGCATTAATAAAATAAGAGATATTGTGATATTTCAAAATATCCATGTTCCAACATGGAACCAACTTCAACTTCACCTGCAACTACCAACGCTATAAGAGGGCTGAGCAAAAGCGGTAACTTAGCCAAACAACGGTTTGCTAGGAAAGGATGGTTAGAGGCTTGACATGGCAATATGGGAGGCATGATATAGCAAGTGGTGGGTAGCGCAGCATAGCAATAGAACGAACAACTAGCAAAGCAAAGACAGAAGTTATTTCGAGGGTATGGTCATCTTGCCTGCAAGGTTCACAGAGTTGTCGAAAGCTTGATCCTCGTAAGCGTACTCAACAGGTTCCTCGTTCACGAACTTGTCTCCCGACTCTACCCACAGCAATAACACACGCAAAAGAACCACAATCAATCACGGAAAATGCACAAGCAACATGATGCAAAACATGTATGATATGCGAGATGTGGTATGCGATGCATATGCGTGCTCCGGAAGAAAAAGGGTGAACAAAGCAGTAACTTGGCAAACCAAGTATGCCACTGGAAAGATGAGATGATTTTGGTCGAAATCGATATAAAGATCACCGGAAACGGATGCACGGTTTGCAAATGGCAAGCAAAACAAGAATGACACGATTCTGTGATTAAAAGCATGATAGCACATAGAATGCAACAAGTAACTCTGCTACAGCACTCCAACATAGCAACAAAGCATATGGCAGTAATCTACAGGAGATGCTTGACAAAGGATGTACACAGAGCTACGGCTAGATCACAACATAACAGGTTCAAACAAGCATGGCAAAAGTGCAAAAGATATCAGGTTCACAGACTTGGTGAAATTACTGGACATGGCTGAAACAGCATCAGGTAGCAATGTTCAGAGCAAGCAACTAACATGCTACAGGAACTTCACATAGCAAAACAAGGCATGACATAAATCTACTAAATGCATAGAACAAAAGACCCTTAGTGACCATGAGCCAAAAAGGATCAGAAGATATGATGGCAACCATGTGAACATAGCAAGTTTCGTTAACAGGTTCCAGACTTAGCAGAAAACAGAGCATGGCATAAACAGTATTATGAAGGCATCTTGGTGAGCTTGATTCACTGACCACAAAGCAATTCATGACAAAACAGGCATACCTATGGTAAGATGGAATGTTTATGAATCTAACCATGGCAAGAGAAAGTTCATAGCATGTATGAAACAACTACAACAAGCTTGGCAAAATTGAATATCATGTTAACAATCTGCCAGGAATATTTTGTAGCAAAAGTAGAGCAAGATTAAGACATTCTAGGGAACTCCATAATTGCAAACAGGGGCATGGGCGGATAGAGCACGACAATATCTACAAAACATACTTACTGAACATAACCAAAAGGAGGATGGATCTCTCTGTAGACACAAGGATACATAGCAATAAAATAACAGCAGAAACAGACTTGGTGAAATTACGAAGTCCCTGAAAACAGAAACATCACGAAGCCTAGTTTGCATGCTTGTGCTAGTCACCACAGAGATCGCAAAACTACATGGCATACACCTTTTTAAATATGGCATGGCATACATCAAAACACGTGTAGAGCTCCTACTCATAAGATGCACACATCAATTGCAACAAAAATAACAAATCACCAAGTTCTGATAAGTAACAGCAGGTAACAACATATAGCACTCTTGCACCAGAGATTTGGGCATCAAGATGGACTAAAATGAAGAGCATCTCGAGACGAACATTTCGATATATCATGCACGCAAAATGGAGCAGTATGCTGAGAGTTATGATGCGATGAACAGGAGCATATAATGTAAAAAGCCACCGGACTTGGAGAATTTCGGGGGGGGGGGGGAGGGGAAGAAAAAGTCAACCGTCTCAGATCGGATCGGGCGCGGCCGAGGCTCGCCGAGGCTTCTCGCCGGAGCAGAGGCGACGGCCGGCGTGGAGAGGAGGGAGACGGCGAGGGAGAGGAGCGGCCCGAGGCGGGGCTCGGCGGAGGAGCTCGGGGCGCGGGGCGCGGCCACGGGCTCCAGCGGCAACGGGCGGCGGCGAGGGTAGGGCGGCGGCGTGGTCGCCGGAGTAGCACGGCGGCCGGCGGAGGCAGGCGGAGGACGGGGGCGGCGCGCGGGCGCGCTGGAGTAGGAGGCGCTCGCGGGGCGGTGGCGGCTCGGGCTCCGCGGGCCAGACGCGGCCTCGCGGGCCGGCGGCGGCGCAGCGTACGGGCCCGCCACATGGCGCCCTCTGGTTGGCTGCGGGCGGCGGCGGCGATGTGTCCGGTGGCGGCGAACGCGTCCGGCTCCGGAGAGGGGAAGGGGACTAGGGTTGCACCGCGAACTTCGGAGGGTGAGGTGTTTTTATAGGTAGAGGGAGCTAGGAGAATCCAAATGGAGTGCGGTTTTCGCCCACACGATCGTGATCGAACGACCCAGAGCATGAAGGTGACTTAGATGGGTTTTGGGCTGTTTGGAGGGGGGTTTTGCTGCAACACACAAAAGGACTTTGCGGTTACCCGGTTAACCGTTGGAGCATCAAACGACCTCCAAATGAAACGAAACTTGACAGGTGGTCTACCGGTGGTATACCAAGGCCACTTGACAAACCTCGGTCCATTCCGAGAACGTTTAACACCCGCTCACAAAAAAACAAGAGGGGTGCGCCGGTGCATGTGGGAGTGCCGGATTGCAAAACGGACAACGGGGAAAATGCTCGGATGCATGAGACAAACACGTATGCAAATGAGATGCACATGATGACATGATATGAGATGCATGACAAAACAAAATGCAAAACGAAAAACAAAACCCGACCACGAAGGGAATATCATAACACATAGCCGAAAATGGCAAGAGTTGGAGTTACAAATATGGAAAGATACATCCGGGGTGTTACACCCCAGCTGTCAGGGAGGATAAGGAGGCACTTCCTTGCGTGCGATGATATAGCTGGTGGATCCTAGCTGTCAGGGGCAAGAATCATTTTTTGCCCATAATATGGACGCACTTCCTTGCGTGCAAAGATGTAGCTGGTGGGTCCCAGCTGTCAGGGGGGAAATGTTTTTTTCGCAAAATATGGCGGCCCTTCCGGTGGGTCCCCGCTGTCAGGTGAAGGAATCATTATTTTGCGCGTAATAAGGAGGCACCTCCTTGTTGCGGCCGAGCTGTCAGCCTCTCCACGTACAGTCCTCTTCTGATGGCAGTCGTTCCTTGACCACGCCGCACCGAGAGCACCAAGACGGTGGACGACGGCGTGGCCTAGGAAGGGAATGACCCAGAGCCGGGGAAGACTCGGCAGTTCTTTCCCAAACGGACGGGAGTACGAGGGCTTACTGGTTTGGCTGTAGTGTGAGGCTGCCGTCGCCGGAGAATAACAGGAGGTCTGGGTTAGTACAGGGATGGCCAGCCAAGCAATGGGAGTAGGGTGGGGTGGTGAGGCCTCTGCGGCAGCATAGCCGGCCACGGGGCGCAGCAGCAGGCGGCACGGCCAGTGATGGTTTGGGTGGCTGGAGCAAGAAGACCAGAGGTTGAAGAAACACGACGGCCATTGGATGGACATGGTACGGTCACTGTAGCTAGAATCGTTTATATTGACTAAGGTGACAAATCCTGCGCCCGCGCCAACTTAGTAGGCCCACAAGTCAGCCTCCAAATATGGTGGGTCCCAGCTAGCAGGGGGAGTATTCTTTTTTTGCGCGTAATAAGGAGGCACTTCCTTGCATGCGGAGATATAGTTTCAACTTCAGGTGCTATCACTATATTTAACCATGTCAATGATAGTCACCGTCGACATCAAGGTAAGGTTTCTTCTCTTTTCCCTAGCACAATTTCACCCTTATCTAGGTCTGAGAAAACATACAACCGTCACACTAAATACACTATTCTTATTTTGTACCACCAAGTGAAAGTCAATCGTCCGTTTTTTCTAACCCCATGAGTCGAAACTACCGACATGTATTACTTTCGGAGATACCATTGCACATGAAGACAACAAAAAAACTATTTGAGGATCATCTGTTCAGGTAAAGCAAATACATCTTCGAATACATTATGAAAGGAACCCCATATTTCAAGATAGTTGTCAACGGAGGAAACACCCATCCTGGGAACGGCAAATAAATTTAAGCACATATTATGCTCTTTTTATATTCAATAAATAACTATGACTATGCACGAAAATTCGTTTTTGAGCCCGGGCTCAGATGCACTCGCTATCCTGACCATCGCTAGTTCTCGAGATCGCTGCAGTTCCCTGTATTTGTTTCTCGTATCTCATGTGTATTTGGGTAGAGAATTGAACCCCCCCCCCCCCCCCCCCCCCCCGCATTTAATTCTGTAAGGTGACTAGAGGGTCGTCCAGGTTCACGTAAAGCGGCCAACGGTCCTACTGCTTTTCCTAGGCCGTGCTGGACTGGCGTTGTCGATGGGATTCTACTTGTTTCCTCGAGGTCCGGCACCCCACTCCATTTCTCGTCCGATGCCCGCCTCAGATCCATTTCTTCCACCGCAGCTCAGCACCAACAGCTACTCCCTCTCATCCTCTCATCCCGCGCTTTTCGTGCGGTGACGAAGTGGTCAGGCTCATAGCCTGTAACATTCAGTTCACTTTCAGACTACGCACCAGGAACCAAAACATATTGTGGAAACAAACCTACCAACACCCAACCAGCCGTTCAACATCTGCAGCAGCACTTTTACGATCAGAAAGTGAACTGTAAAAGTGTTGAACAATCGACAACTGTGACAAAAGGATGCGGGGAGGTGCGAGTCTCCGTGCTGGTAAAAATTTAAGACATAACTGAAATCTGACAACTAGGTGACTAATGTAGCTACAAACTACTTACAAAGCACGGATACTCGCACCTCCACGCATCCTTTTTGTTACTGCTAACTTTGTGTATCTGTCCGTCAAGTCAAAGACTGAAGGCTTCAGGGTTGACCTTCCCCGTCAACTCTATAGTTTGAGCCGGCTAGGTACAACCACAGCCTGCACCTGCTCCAGGTTGAAACAAGCGAGCAATCAGCCAATCGTTGAAGAACAACACAAGGATAATCGCTCCGATGGAGATTTTCAGATGCCAATCGTTGAAGAGATGTCGTCTTCCATGGCTCTCCGGCGATGTCAGTCCGCGGCCGACGACATCCAAACCTGCTATGTCTACTCGGTTTTGGAACACCCAGAGATCTCGCACGTCCACAAGAGATATTAGTTTGCTCCCACCCACTATATAATCGTCAAAATCTACCGGCATCTCCTACAATTATGCGCCACGGCTCACAACTCCAACCGACCCGTCCCTGAGCCATGGCTCAGATGGAAAAGCTGCCGGACGCGCTCACGTACACTACCGAACAGGCGTCCTGACTACGCAAATGGCCCACCGTACTGCACTGTACCATCCAGTATACTGGATGTATCTAATTTCCCGATAGACAGGTTTTGGCATGCCAGTAGGATTTTCTAGCATCCCGGTGCACCATTCAACGCCTAAGATTTCAGGTTCAGCTGGACCTGGGCACCAAAACGCCCTGTCCTGACTATGCATATGTATTTTCCAGTTTCAATTATCATATTATTCATCCAGACATTCATCTTCCATACAACCAAATATCATCCAAATATATTGCGACCAAGCCCCGCCGTAACGCGCGGGGTATTATTTAGTTTATGAAGTATTCATGCCATGTTTACAACAATTGTATATGATTTTGGTATAATTTGAATGGAACTAACCCGGACTGACGCTCTTTTCAGCAGAATGTCACAGCCCTAGAATTTGCTTGTAACTAGTTACATCAGTGAGCATCATGCATCATGTTAAATTCGAAGAAATTTGAATTGAGGAAGATTTCCAAAGCCTCAGAACTCTTTAAAAATTGAGCAAGTTAAAAATTTCTTCAAATGAGCCCAAGAAAATGTTCCTGTTACTCTCTGAAAATAATGGCAAGAGGTAAAACTCAAACCAATATTTTTGGAATCCCAAAAATATTTATTTTGGACATTTGAGTCAATTCAATAATTATTTGCATTGGACTTATATTGTTTATATATTAAATATAACCCCAATAATTCTGAAAGTCTGTGAGTGGCTTTGAATACTTTTTAAAAGGCCACATAATAATTTTTAGAAGTTTATGAAATGATCTGGTATTTAAAGCAAATCAAAACAAACTGCAAATAATAGAAAAAAGAAATAAAAGAGAGAGAGAGAGAAACTACTGTACCTGGCTTACCTGTCTAGCCCAGCAGGCCCAGCACTGTAGCTGGCCCAGCCCAGTAGCGCCGCCGTCTTCAACCTTGTGCCAGTAGGCACGAGGGCGTGTGCCCGATGTGTGCAGGCACACGCTCGACCACCTCCTGCCTGCTTACCACTGCTGGAGTCGGCCTCGAGCGCCATGCAACCCGCTGAACCCCCTTGAACTCTCCCTCTGCTCCTCCTCCTCCTCTGCTCTCTCCCTGCAGCGCACCAGAGCGCGGCCGTCGCCGCCGCTCGCCACAACCGCTGCCACCGCCACTGCCCCTCCCTGTCGTCATGTTCAACGGCTCCGCCTTGTCCCCCTCGTCCTCCCTACCGAGCGATGCATCGTCGGGAGCCCCGCTTTGACCTCATCGTCGTCATCTTCAAGATCGGGCGACCGAGATCGCCACCGCTGCTCGCCGTCTCGAGGCCACCCCTGAGCCCGCTGAGCTGCTCGTCTGATGCTCCGTGAGCTCCTCTCTATTTCCCCTCTACCCGCTTGCTCAAGTTCATGCTGCAGTAGCTGCCCCGCGAGCTCCCGCGCCATCGCCCACCATTATCGTTGCACGCGTAGTCTCTGAGCTCCTCCGCTTGTGGTCGTGACTCTGGCATGCTCCTAGCGATCCTAGGAACCCGTGGAGTCCCTCGGCTGCTCTCGCTGTGCCCCATAGTTCGGCAATGATGACATGGCGCTATCATTAGCGGCTAATCCCCCTAATTAGCCCTCTAGCAGACACTGACATCGGGCCGCACCACAGGGTCAAAATCTAGTCAGCGTCGGGTTTGACCGGGATTAACCCTCGGTCCTGACCAGTGGACCCCACTGGTCAAGTTTGACCTGGCCGACCCCGTTGACCTGCTAACACCATGGTGACACACTGCTGACGTCATAATACAATTATTGGGATTTTCTTATTTAGAAATTAATTCGGAAATTCCAGAAAATGTTTGAATCTTCTAAAAATCATAGAAATTCAACCGTAACTCCAAATGATATAATTTATATATGAAAAATTATCAAAAAAACCCAATCTATCCATCGGTACTGTTTTCATGCATGTTAAAGCAAGTTAAACCTGCTGGTTAGGTCAAATCAATTAAATGGCATTTGAATAATCACATATGGAGTTTGAATTTGAATCTTTGGTTCAAACCAACTTCATTTAATCTGGTTGCTAGTTGCATTAGCTCAGTCAGAATTATATTTCCATGTTGATGAGGACATCAATACCATTGTTACACCCACAGGCCCTACTGTTACATATAATGGACCAATTACTAGAGCTCGCGCACGCCAATTAAATTACCAGGTACTTTCGTTTCTTGGTAATGATTCTAATGTTCATGAGAATATGATGCTGCCTAAATTGGATACTTTTGTTTTGATTACAAATGAAGGGCCTAGCTTGGAGAAGGATGAACATTGGAGCAAGAACAAGCATGGAGTTGATGGCATGCGCAAGGGGAACAAGAACGGAGTTACAAGTGATGATTTCAGGACTTTGAAGCCACCATAAGGAGTGAATGAAGCCTTGGACAAAATATACAGGATGCCACTTCATAAATTTCGTCCAGAGGCTATTCTAGGTGCTGCGTCACCTTATTATTTGGCCAGGCCCATGTAATTTCGAAACACATAAGTATAGGCTGTTTTTAGAGTCCGTATGTGTGCAGAAACAAGAGATAGGGTTGGTTTCGGACCCCTTCCCCGAGGGCCACGAAATTCCCCCCTCTTCCTCCATATATATAGCCCTTAGGGAACCGTTTAGACTTTGGGTTTTGTTTAGATTAAAAGTTTGCCATAGCTGCAACTTCGAGTACTTCGTTTGTGTTCAACGACCAGACAAAGGCGTCACAGAACACCACGTTGATCAATAAAGCTTTCCTCTTATATTCGCAATATCCAGATTGCAATCTTAGTTTCTTGCTTGCTCTTCGTTTGCCTGCAGGAAACAGACCTTCGTGGCCAGGTTGATCGTGCTCCGGCGTGGTCAATAACCTCTCGGAGTTGGTTTAGCGATTGCTAAGGCGCGACGTCCTCGCACGTTCGTAGTCGGATCGTCAAAGTCGACTTCCTCCAAAACAATAGCCACCATCTCATCGAAAGACGGGACACCTTTGCCTCTATCACATGTAATGATCATGCATCATATTGTTGCATTGCATTGATTGTGTTCCCTCTTGTTTGCCGGTGTTTGTCCCCTCCCAGTAGATGTTGTTCCGATGAAGACACAATACTATGTTCAGAAGTGCCAGGCAAGCAAACCCCCAATGAGCATTCTGATACAATCCCACTCTCTTGCTCCTACTCTCTTTTACTGCATTAGGACAACAACGATTCAACTGTTACATGTTGCGGTAGTTGAACCCCATTCCTCTGCATGACCTGTCTTTGCCACAGTAATTAGTAAAAACCCACTAGCATGAGTAGGAGTTGTTTGAGCCATGATGTGCCTACTCATTCATGATTTCTTATTATGCATGCTATGCTTAGAGTTGTGTCAGGTCTGATTCACCTGGGATGGATTGGGATGGTGGTAAACATGTCCTACTGTTGAGAGCTAAGTGTGTGAACATGATTTCTTACAGGTAGCGATGAGAGGCTATGTAGTACATGGTGGGTTGTCTCATTGAAAGCGTCCTCAAGAAGTAAGTTCTGTGTTTGTGATCCAAGAACGGCTACTACCATGCATTGGGCCCGAAACCCATGGACCCTCTCGGCTTATTAATCACCTTGATCTCTATCTAGGAGTTGCAACTAGTTTCTGGTGTTTGTAGGTTGTGTTAGTTGTCTACAAAGTGGCATCTGTCCAGGTGGGCTTGGGACAGACTAGGCACAGTGGCACAGTGTACCAAGTAGCACCTGTATGGTGGGCTTGGGAACCCTGCTCACATCGTTAGGGGCCATAGTGGAAACCTTGGCTAGACTTCCTTGCGGATGGAACTAGAATAGGCGATAAACCTAGAATAGAGTCTCGTGTGGTTTGTCAGGTCGTGGCCGACACCCTCGCTGGGCTTTTGCTTGAAGGTTGTCGAGTACATCTCGTGTAAACAGGGATAAGTGGTGAGAGCGTGTGTGAAGAAGTACACCCATGCAGGGTTATAATGTGATCTGTTCGAATAGCCGCGTCCACGGATATGGACTACCTGGAACGCTTACATTGTTCATAGACAAGTGGAAGTGGATACTCTAAAATGCGCAAGATAAGTGTGAGTGCTATGGATGGCCTTCTCGTAGAGAGATGGGAGCGGATCCATAGTGGTGTATTGATATGGTGAATATGTGGACTCGTGTGCGCTTTCTCACCTCAAAGAAAATACTGGTAGTCGTAGTATAGCATAGCCACTGAGTCAAAGCTGGCTTGATGCAGTCAAACTCCACTACCCCTTTGTTGACACCGGATGCATAAGTAGTTAGTTCTGATGTAAGTCTTGCTGGGTACATTTGTACTCACGTTTTCTTAATTATGTTTTGTAGAGAGACTTTAGTCTCACTAGTAGTTCTACGTGGACTTCGACAATTAGCTTGAGGAATCCTATACAGAGGTCTGGTTCCTTTGGAGGGTCTTGTAGATAGACAGGCTTTCTAGCCTTCTTTGTTTTCAGATGTCTATACTCAGACATGTTTATGCTTTCGCCTGTGCTTGTTGCTTGTATGATTTGTATGTTGGGTCATGAGACCCATGGTTGTAATATCTGGCTCCTCGGAGCCTACTGAATAAATACTTTGAGTCGTAGAGTTTTGTTGTGATGCCATGTTGTATTTACACATATCGAGCATATTGTGTGTATGTTATTGAAATGCTTGGTATGTGTGGGATCCGACACCTAGTTGTTTTTTCTTGGTAACCTTCCTTATGGGGAAATGTCTCCTAGTCCTTCCACTAAGCCATGGTAGTTCGCTACTGCTCTGGGACACTTAGGTTGGCCAAAAAAAATATTAGGGTTAGTTCATCTTATCCGAACCAATCTGAGCCTTTGCATAATCTTTTCTGTATTTGCTTTGTTGAATTTGCGGTTGCATCGTCGTGTCAAGTTGCTGGTCCTAGCGTCTAGTACTTTAGAGTTTCGAGTTCTGTTCACAAGTTGTCACGCCGCCACCGCACCATCGTCATCACCGCTGCCATATACCACCATCATCATCGCCGCTACCATATACCACATATCCACCGCCATCACGCTAATCCGAGTCCACCTCCATCACAGATTCGCCACCAGTCCGTGTTCCATCGCCCTCCAAATATCCGCCACCAGTCCGAGTTTCCACCAGATTCCTCTCCGCCACCAGTCCGAGTCCAGTAATTATTGCTTTGTTCTCGATTTCCAGATCACGCGATACTCCGAGTCGTGACAGAGTAGGACTCCCCAACTTCCGAGCCATCCGCAGAAGAAAAATAGTTCCAGTTTAAAAAAAAGCTAAGTCTGGAAAATTCTGGCTAGGCAGTTTTTAGGACATTTGTAGACTTTTTCGAAAAAAATTGTTGCGGAGGAAAAAAAAAGAGGAAAAAAAGTGCAAAAAAAAAGTGAAAAAAATTTCAGAGTGTGCTCCTCCCTTGTTTACGTGCAGCGCCGTGATTTTGTTAGTGTTCTAGGCTCGCGTCTCTAGTACAGTCTAGCCTAGGACCAGCACAGTACCGTCGTTGAGCGTTTATTCAACTTTGCATCTCTGAATTGATTATTGCTGACCCTTTTTGCTACCATATTATAAGCCTTCCCAGCTCCACATACATCTACATCGTGCGTTTGACTCTCCCTGGTAATCGCTCTATCCAAGCTTTGAGAGTTTTGACTACATCGGTTGCCGATCACCGCCTGCTGCTGGGTAAGAACTGGTAAGAATTTGAGATTTGCTTGACGGATTTGTGAAACCCGCCACCACCACTTGTTAGTAGTCTATAGGATCATATTCTTGTGTGTTTCTATTGCTGCTAACCATGCCAGGATCACAAGCCGATGAGATTGACTGGGAGAACTTAACGAACAAGGAGCTTCATGATAAGTTTCAGCAAATGATGACTGAACAGGTGCAAGATGTGCTGAACAATTTTGAAGAGACCATGGAGAAGATCACTGGCCTTGAGAAGACGTTCAAAACAAAGCTTGATAACAGATTTAATGAACTGCTTGCGCGTCTTCCACCACCGGCTGCACCTGCCGCACCTCTGCAACAACAACAACAACAACAACAACAACGACTACCTCCACGTCGAGAAACAACCCTCCGCCGAGCGAGTCGTGTCCCTCTTCAGCCTGGCCAAACTGCTGGTGCTGCTGTTGATACTTCTGTGGCTCCTGCTACTGATGTGGAGGAGGATGATTATGCGGGAGATTACGAGGATGATGTTGATCAAAATCAGAACTACGTGCAACCACCAGCACCACAACCACCAGGTCGTCCACATGCATGTAATGGAAATGTTAGGGCTCCCCCTCAGGTACGAGATCATGACCATCTCCCTAAACTGAAATTGAATATTCCACCATTTGAGGGTAGATATGTTCCTGATATATATCTTACTTGGGAGTTAGAAACTGAACAACGATTTACATGTTTACAATATCCTGAGGAGAGACGTGTTCCTGCTGCTGTTTGTGCTTTCACTAGCTTTGCATGTGTTTGGTGGTCTGAACATTGTAGATTATATCCTGTTCCAGCTACTTGAGCTGCTTTGTAAACTGTTATGCGTACTCGAGGCCGGGTGTCCCGATCTTTCATGAGATGATAACTATCGATTTGGTGGAGTCGACTTTGACGATCCGACTACAAACGTGCACGATGTTGCGCCTTAGCAATCGCTAAACCAATCTCCTGAGGTTACTGACGATGCCGGAAGCATGATCAGGCTGACCACGAAGGTCTATTCCTACATGCAATCGAAGAACAAGCAAGAATATGATAAAACATTCTGATCATGAATCTTTGAAACACATTAAAAGTCAAGAAAAACTGAACCATAGACATGCTAAATGGGTTGAATTCATTGAGACTTTCCCTTATGTCATTAAACACAAGAAGGGTAAAGAAAATGTTATTGCTGATGCATTGTCTCGTCGTTATACTATGCATTCACAACTTGACTTTAAAATATTTGGTTTGGAGACCATCAAAGATCAATATGTGCATGATGCTGAATTTAAAGATGTATTGCAGAATTGTAAAGAAGGTAGAACATGGAACAAGTTCGTCGTTAACGATGGATTTGTGTTTCGTGCTAACAAGCTATGCATTCCAGCTAGCTCCGTTCGTCTTTTGTTGTTGCAGGAGGCGCATGGAGGAGGACTAATGGGACACTTTGGCGTGAAGAAGGCGGAGGATATACTTGCTACACATTTCTTTTGGCCAAAGATGAGACGGGATGTTGAGCGTTTTGTTGCTCGCTGCACTACATGTCGAAAAGCTAAGTCACGACCCAATCCTCATGGTTTATATATGCCTTTGCCTGTACCTAGTGTTCCTTGGGAGGATATATCTATGGACTTTGTTTTAGGTTTACCTCGAACATAGAAGGGGAGGGATAGCATATTTGTTGTCGTGGATAGATTCTCAAAAATGGCACACTTTATACCATGTCATAAAAGCGACGATGCTGTTAATGTTGCTGATTTGTTCTTTCGTGAAATTATTCGCTTGCATGGTGTGCCAAATACTATTGTTTCAGATCGTGATACTAAATTTCTTAGCCACTTTTGGAGATGTTTATGGGCTAAGTTGGGGACTAAACTGCTTTTTAGTACTACTTGTCACCCCCAAACTGATGGACAAACTGAAGTAGTCAATAGAACATTGTCTACTATGCTTAGGGCTGTTTTGAAGAATAATAAGAAAATGTGGGAAGAATGCTTGCCTCATATTGAATTTGCTTATAATCGTTCATTGCATTCTACTACTAAGATGTGCCCTTTTGAAATTGTGTATGGTTTCCTACCTCATGCACCAATTGATTTGTTGCCTCTTCCATCTTCGGAGAAGGTTAATTTTGATGCTAAAGAACATGCTGAATTGATTTTAAAAATGCATGAGTTAACTAAGGAAAACATTGAGCCTATGAATGCTAAATATAAACTTGCTGGAGATAAGGGTAGAAAACATGTTGTGTTTGCACATGGAGATCTTGTTTGGTTACATTTGCGTAAGGATAGATTTCCTAATTTGCGCAAATCAAAGCTAATGCCACGTGCTGATGGTCCTTTTAAGGTGTTAGAGAAAATAAATGATAATGCATATAAACTTGAGCTACCTGTAGATTGGGGTTAGTCCCACTTTTAACATTGCAGATTTGAAGCCTTATTTGGGTGAGGAAGATGAGCTTCCATCGAGGACGACTTCATTTCAAGAAGGGGAGGATGATGAGGACATCAATACCATTGTTACACCCACAGCCCCTACTGTTACATATAATGGACCAATTACTAGAGCTCGCGCACGCCAATTAAATTACCAGGTACTTTCGTTTCTTGGTAATGATTCTAATGTTCATGAGAATATGATGCTGCCTAAATTGGATACTTTTGTTTTGCTTACAAATGAAGGGCCTAGCTTGGAGAAGGATGAACATTGGATCAAGAACAAGCATAGAGTTGATGGCATGCGCAAGGGGAACAAGAACGGAGTTACAAGTGATGATTTCAGGACTTTGAAGCCACCATAAGGAGTGAATGAAGCCTTGGACGAAATATAGAAGATGCCACTTCATAAATTTCGTCCAGAGGCTATTCTAGGTGCTGCGTCACCTTATTATTGGCCAGGCCCATGTAATTTCGAAACACATAAGTATAGGCTGTTTTTAGAGTCCGTATGTGTGGGGAAACAAGAGATAGGGTTGGTTTCGGACCCCTTCCCCGAGGGCCACGAAATTCCCCCTCTTCCTCCATATATACAGCCCTTAGGGCACCGTTTAGACTTTGGGTTTTGTTTAGATTAAAAGTTCGCCATAGCTGCAACTTTGCGTACTTCGTTTGTGTTCAACGACAAGACAAAGGCGTCACAGAACCCCACCTTGATCAATAAAGCTCTCCTCTTATATTCGCAATATCCAGATTGCAATCTTAGTTTCTTGCTTTTTCTTCGTTTGCCTGCAGGAAACAGACCTTCGTGGCCAGGTTGATCGTGCTCCGGCGTGGTCAATAACCTCTCGGAGTTGGTTTAGCGATTGCTAAGGTGCGACGTCCTCGCACGTTCGTAGTCGGATCGTCAAAGTCGACTTCCTCCAAAATGATAGCCACCATCTCATCGAAAGACGGGACACCTTTGCCTCTATCACATGTAATGATCATGCATCATATTGTTGCATTGCATTGATTGTGTTCCCTCTTGTTTGCCGGTGTTTGTCCCCTCCCAGTAGATGTTGTTCCGATGAAGACACAATACTATCTTCAGAAGTGCCAGGCAAGCAAACCCCCAATGAGCATTCTGATACAATCCCACTCTCTTGCTCCTGCTCTCTTTTACTGCATTAGGACAACAACGATTCAACTGTTACATGTTGCGGTAGTTGAACCCCATTCCTCTGCATGACCTGTCTTTGCCACAGTAATTAGTAAAAACCCACTAGCATGAGTAGGAGTTGTTTGAGCCATGATGTGCCTACTCATTCATGATTGCTTATTATGCATGCTATGCTTAGAGTTGTGTTAGGTCTGATTCACCTAGGATGGATTGGGATGGTGGTAAACATGTCCTACTGTTGAGAGCTAAGTGTGTGAACACGATTTGTTACAGGTAGCGATGAGAGGCTATGTAGGAGTACATGGTGGGTTGTCTCATTGAAACTGTCCTCAAGAAGTAAGTTCTGTGTTTGTGATCCAAGAACGGCTACTACCATGCATTGGGCCCGAAACCCATGGACCCTCTCGGCTTATTAATCACCTTGATCTCTTTCTAGGAGTTGCAACTAGTTTCTCGTGTTTGTAGGTTGTGTTAGTAGTCTACAAAGTGGCATCCGTCCAGGTGGGCTTGGGACAGACTAGGCACAGTGGCACAGTGTACCAAGTAGCACCCGGATGGTGGGCTTGGGAACCCTGCTCACATCGTTAGGGGCCATAGTGGAAACCTTGGATAGACTTCCTTGCGGATGGAACTAGAATAGGCGATAAACCTGGACTAGAGTCTCGTGTGGTTTGTCAGGTCGTGGCCGACACCCTCGCTGGGCTTCTGCTTGAAGGTTGTCGAGTACATCTCGTGTAAACGGGGATAAGTGGTGAGAGCATGTGTGAAGAAGTACACCCATGCAGGGTTATAATGTGATCTATTCGAATAGCCGCATCCACGGATATGGACTACTTGGAACGCTTACATTGTTCATAGACAAGTGGGAGTGGATACTCTAAAATGCGCAAGATAAGCGTGAGTGCTATGGATGGCCTTCTCGTAGGGAGATGGGAGCGGATCCATAGTGGTGTATTGATATGGTGAATATGTGGACTCGTGTGCGCTTTCTCACCTCAAAGAAAATACTGGTAGTCGTAGTATAGCATAGCCACTGAGTCAAAGCTGGCTTGATGCAGTCAAACTCCACTACCCCTTTGTTGACACCTGATGCATAAGTAGTTAGTTCTGATGTAAGTCTTGTTGGGTACATTTGTACTCACGTTTGCTTAATTATGTTTTGTAGAGAGACTTCAGTCTCACTAGTAGTTCTACGTGGGCTTCGACAATTAGCTTGAGGAATCCTATACAGAGGTCTGGTTCCTTTGGAGGGTCTTGTAGATAGACAGGCTTTCTAGCCTTCTTTGTTTTCAGATGTCTATACTCAGACATGTTTATGCTTTCGCCTGTGCTTGTTGCTTGTATGATTTGTATGCTGGGTCATGAGACCCATGGTTGTAATATCTGGCTCCTCGGAGCCTACTGAATAAATACTTTGAGTCGTAGAGTTTTGTTGTGATGCCATGTTGTATTTACACATATCAAGCATATTGTGTGTATGTTATTGAAATGCTTGGTATGTGTGGGATCCGACACCTAGTTGTTTATTCTTGGTAACCTTCCTTATGGGGAAATGTCTCCTGGTGCTTCCACTAAGCCATGGTAGTTCGCTACTGCTCTGGGACACTTAGGTTGCCCGCATGTATCCTTCTTTGTTCCTGTGTCTGTCCCTTCGGGGAAATGTCACGCGTTGTACCTTTAAGTCCTCGTAGCTTGCTACGAATTGGGTTCATACGTTGATGACCGACATGTTCATTGCTGGGTTACGTATGCCTGTTGTCAGAGGGATTGACCACGGGTAACCTCATCAGCACACTATAGTATTTCAAGACATCGGGCCTAGCTGCGCCCCTCACATCTTCCGGACGAACGGCCGACTCCTTGGGCCGGCTGGTCTAAGGGGCCGGCTGCCAGAAGACGGCGTGCCCCTAGCAGGTGGCTTCAGGGAGCCAACATCCAGCAGCAGGCCCCGTGCCCCCTCAAAGTTTGCACCCATTCACCATGACGAGAAGGGGAGTGGCTACAGTGTAACCTACCACCCTCGAATCCAAGACGAACGTGGCCATAGTGCGGGTGTACCAAGCGGACACCCCTCGCCCAGCGTGGTACTGTTGCCACGCAGTCCATGACGGAACCTACGTCAGCAGGAGCCCCGCACCCACAATGGGTGGTCGATACGGCCCGCAGGCGGTGGGCCCTACCTGTCCGTGAGTCACTGGAAGATGGCGAACCTCGAGGAGGCGGTGTCGAGGGCGGGCCGACTCCTAGCAGGCGGCCCTCCCTCCCCTCGGAGTCAGCGCACCATTAATCTGATGAGATGGAGCGTGGCTAAAGTGAGCGCCCACCAGGTGGCGGGACTGTAGCCATGCGCCTCCCGACAAAGCCTCCATCATCGAGGGCAGGGCTACAGTAGAAAGCAGTCAGCATGTCCCGCAGGCGGCGGGCCCTACCTGTCGGCCGACTTCGCGGTAGCTGGCGGGACCCACCAAGCAGCGGGCCCCAGCAGCCGGCGCCCAGAGACCCTGACGGCCGGGTCCTACAGCCGGCTCGATTACCATTGTACCCCTGGGGGGTAGGCCTATATAAACCCCCCAGTATCACCCATGCAAAGGGTTCAACACCCTAGCCAACTTACACCCACATAGAGAGAGGAGATAGAGCTAGCTTTGCCCTTCTTCCTCCTCTAGCCGAAACAGCTCAAGGAGCACTCTTGTAGCTACTCTATTGACGACAGTCATCATGCGGGAGTGAGCGGGAACCTAGGTAAGACTCGTAGGCGTTCGAGATCTCGCTCACTCCCGCTTCTAGGACCCGATGACGTACTCCTATCCCCATCCATGATAAACCACCCCTTGGCATATGTCGCTAGATATCCCCGACATTTGGCGCCCACCGTGGGGCTAAGTGCACCGTCGGCCGGAAACACGTTCTTTACGGGAACCCTTTTCCTTCCTGGCGAGCGCAGCCAGCCCGACACGCCCGATGGCATTTTTGTCGATGCGCTGTGCGGCGTGGAAGCCACTTGCGCCGCAAGCTGCCTCGTTGATCTTATTGGCGGGATCTGCCTCTCCGACGAACCTGCGCCCGACGCGGGAGCGAGAAGCTCTGAGAGCTGCCTCATCGACCTCCTTGGCAAGCTCTGCATCGCTAACGAGCCTGCCTCCGACCTGGAGTCCGTCGGCTCCACCGACCCGCCCGTCGAGATGCTCATCGACTTTGACGCAGCGTCCACTGATGCCTTCCCCGGCAACGTGGTGATCATCGACGATCCACTCCATCCCGCGGCCAGCAACGCCAGCGCCAACACCATCACAGAGGTGCTGGTAACTAGCCACGACGGAGCCTCTGACGGGGCCAGCCAGGACCCGCTGCAGGCGCCAATGCGGGGTCTGTCCGCGCCCATGGCGGCAGACGCCGATGGAGCGACGCTAGAAACATTCCACATCTCGCTCCTCGACGGTGCCAACAAGTTGGCAGCCATGAGGCGCCTCACTGAAGCCTACCAGCACGAGATCGATGGCGTCGTGTGTGGCACGCCGGCTGCTGGCCAACCTAGCTGAGTGGGCACGATTCGGCAGTGCGTGGCGGCTATCGCCAGCATGCTGGGAGCCAAACACCCAGTCTACGCCACCCCGATGGAGAACTTTCACATCGTCCAAGCGGCGGCAGACGAACTGGACCACCTGGAGGGCGACGAGCATCGATGCATGATGGAGTGCCTCCAGCAGCTCCTCGACGCAGCTATCGCGTAGCAGGAAGCTGGCCGCCGCGTGGTGGAACCCGGCGCGCAAGCCGAAGACCATCCCCCCGGCATGAGCATGGGGCGACCTCCCGGTGCACAACAGGCGGTGCTCGCGGTCGGCGTGATCAAGAGCCTGCTGCTAGCCGCAGTCGGCGCACCCGCATCTCGACTGAGCACGACCAAGACGGCCGCCCTCGAGCAGTAGAACGGTGGGACGACCGTCCGCCTCCCCCTCGCAGGGAGAGGCACGCTTCCCCGCCGCCTATTGAGCATCCAACTCTCAGAGGCCGTCTGGGCCCCTGTGAAGGAGTCTGAGAGAACAACGCCCGCCACCGGATCGACCGGCTTGCTCGATCCCTGGCGGTAGAAGAAGAAGATGCAATCGGCCCGGCCTGTTTCGGCCCCCGCATTCGCGACGAGCCCTTCCCCAAAGGGTTCTCGCTCCCCTGAGATACTCCCAAGTACAACGGCTCTGTGACGCCGGAGGACTGGCTGGTCGACTACTCCCCGGCCGTCAGCATAGCAAACGGCAACAAGTGCGTTACCATGAAATACGTCACGCTCATGCTCCAAGGCACGGCCCGGACCTGGCTGAACGTCCTCAAGCCATACAGTGTCAACAGCTGGTTGGACTTTATCGATGTCTTCATCCGCAACTTCACCAGCACCTACAAGCAGCCGCCCAAGCCTCGCCAGCTCTCCTTGTGCGTCCAAGGTCCAACTGAGTCCACCTGCGACTACCTGGCGCGCTGGGCCGGGCTGCGCACTCCTGCGAAGGGGTGCACGAGGTGCAGGCCATCGAGTACTTCACCTCCGGGTGCAGAGAAGGCACCTTGCTCAAGCACCGGCTCCTGTGCGACGAGCCGACCACCCTAGAAGAGCTCCTGATCGTGGCGGACAAGTACGCCACTGCCGACTCCTCGATGAAGTCGGAGATCCGGGTGGACGCATCCGGGAAGGTGCTCCCGCCGGCTCATCAGACGCCGGCTGGTGACTCCAACCGGCGCCAGCAGCCGAACAACAACAAGTGCAAGGCCCATCAGTCGGCTTCCAGCAGCCGGCAAGTGGCAACTGTCAAAGATTAGCAGCCGGAGGGGCAGCCCGGCCCCAAGCATCAGAAGGGCAGCAAGCCTGCTTGGTTGCCCGCCTTCTCCTTCGAGCAAACCGTTGATGCTCCCTGCAAATTCCACAGCGGCGCGAAGCCGTCCAACCACACCACCCGGAAATGCCACTGGCTCACCCGAATTGCCAAGGGCGAGGGCCTGCCCCCTCCACCTGCCGGCCCTCCGGCTCCGCCTCCTCAGCACCCGACAGCCCGTGTAGCCGGCTTGATCCAAGATGAGTTCCCCGAAGCCAACGCCACCTATGTCGTCTTCACCAGTGAAGCCGATGACAAGCACAGCTAGCGCCAGCACCACCGAGAGGTGAACTCCGTTGCCTCAGATGTCCCAGAGTTCATGCACTGGTCCAAGAGGCCCATCAGCTGGAGCCGTGCTGACCACCTGGCCATGATGCCCTCGCCGGGTTCCTATGCCTTGGTGTTGGATTCCACCTTCTCAACGGAGAGGCGAGCTTGCCGCTTCTCCCAGATCCTGATAGACGGCGGTAGCAACATCAACATCCTCTACCGCGACACCATGGAGAAGTTGGGTATCAAAGAGAAGCAGCTCCTTCCCAGTCGGACTGTCTTCCACGGCATTGTACCTGGCCTTTCCTGCTCCCCGATCGGCAAGGTCAAGATAGATGTCCTGTTCGACGATAAAGATCACTTCCACCGTGAGCCGATCTGGTTCGAGGTGGTTGACCTGGACAGCCCCTACCACGCGCTCTTGGGCCGGCCCGTACTGGCCAAGTTCATGGCAGTACCGCACTACGCTTACCTCAAGATGAAGATGCCGGGCACCAAGTGCATCATCACCATAGCCGGTGACTACCAGAAGTCAGCCGCATGTGCTGCTGCCAGCAGTTGGCTGGCCGAGTCCCTCGTTATCGCTGAAGAGAAGTGTATCCTTAAGCGGGTGGTGACCATGGCCAGCAAGCAGCCGGACATGCCATCCGACCCCAAGGACACGGAGGCTCAGGGCTCCTTCCAGCCGGCCAAAGAAACCAAGAAGATTGCCTTGGACCCATTGCACCCGGAGAGGCACACTATCGTAGGGACCAACCTCGATAGCAAATAGGAAAGCGAGGTCATCGATTTCCTCCATGAGAATCAGGACATCTTCGCATGGTCTCCCAAAGACATGTTGGGTGTTCCGACGGATTTCGCCGAGCACAAGCTACATGTGAGGTCGGATGCAAAGCCGGTCAAGCAACCCCTCCGCCGCCTGTCAGAAGAGAAGAGAAGAATTGTTGGTGAAGAGATCGCACAGCTTCTGGCAGCCGGCTTCATCATGGAAGTGTTTTATCCGGCTGGCTTGCCAACCCAGTCCTCGTGTTGAAGAAGAACAACAATTGGCGTCTGTGTATTGATTACACTAGCGTCAACAAAGCCTGCCCCAAGGACCCGTTTGCCTTGCCTCAGATAGATCAAGTGATTGACTCCACAGCCGGATGCGAGCTGCTGTCTTTCTTGGATGCCTACTCAGGATACCACCAGATCAAGCTGAACCCGGCCGAACGGCTGAAGACCGCCTTCATCACACCATTCGGAGCCTTCTGCTACCTGACCATGACGTTCGGCTTGAGAAATGCCAGCGCCATGTTTCAGCGTTGCATGCAGAAGTGCCTCCTCAAGCAACTCGGCAGAAATGCCCATGTCTATGTAGACGATATTGTGGTGAATACGGAGAAGCACGACACCCTTCTAGAGGATCTCAAGGAGACCTTTGATAATTTGAGCAGTTTTCAAATCTAGCTCAACCCAGAGAAATGTGTCTTCGGAGTACCAGTCGGCCAGCTCCTTGGTTTCCTTGTCTCTGAACGCGGCATCGAGTGCAACCCCATGAAGATCAAGGCCATTGAGTGGATGCAGAGACCCACTCGATTGCGGGACGTCCAGAAGTTCACCGGGTGCTTGGCATCTCTCAGCCGGTTCATCAGTCGGCTGGGTGAGAAGGCCCTCCCCCTGTACCAGCTAATGAAGAAGACCACTTGCTTCGAGTGGAATGACAAGGCGGACGAGGCTTTTCTCCAGCTCAAGAAGATGCTGACCACGCTACCTGTCCTGGCCGCTCTGGCTGCTAAAGAACCAATGCTCCTCTACATCACAGCCACCAGCCGGGTGGTCAACACCGTGATCTTGGTCGAGTGCCCAGAAGGCGGGAAGGCACAGCCGGTCCAGCGGCCCGTCTACTACCTGAGTGAGGTGTTGTCGGCCTCCAAGCAGAACTACCCCCAACTACCAGAAGATGTGCTACGGCGTGTACTTTGCCGCCAAGAAGCTCAAGCAGTACTTCCAGGAGCACTCCATCAGGGTCATCTGCACTGCCCCACTCGCCGAGATCATAGGCAACAGAGATGCATCAGGCCGGGTGGCGAAGTGGGCCATCGACTAGGCTGAGACCCAGTACCTGCCGCCAGGGCCGGATTCCACCCATTGGCGGATGCACTTCGATGGCTCGAAGATGCGCACCGGTTTGGGAGCCAGCATTGTCCTCACCTCTCCCAAAGGCGACAAGCTCAAGTACACGATGCAGTTTCATTTTGCCGCCTCCAATAACATGGTCGAGTACGAGGCGCTCGTCCACGGGCTTCGACTGGCCAAGGAGATTTGCATCCGCCGAGTGATGTGCTACGGCGACTCGGACTTGGTGGTCCAGCAGTCGTCTGGCGACTGGGACACCAAGATGCAAACATGGCGAGCTACCGCTTCCTTGTCCAATAGATCAATGGGTACTTCGACGGGTGTGAGTTCCTTGCTGTTTGTGCTCACTTTTGTTACTTTCTACCTTGCTATTTTTATTGTTCCTATTACAAAAAAATCAATATCTACTATCATTACTACACTTGTATCACCATCTCTTCGCCGAACTAGTGCACCTATACAATTTATCATTGCATTTGGTGTGTTGGGGACACAAAAGACTCTTTTATATTTGGTTGCCGGGTTTTTTGAGAGAGACCATCTTAATCCTACGCCTCCCACGGATTGATAAACCTTAGGTCAACCACTTGAGGGAAAATTGCTACTATCCTACAAAACTCTGCGCTTGGAGGCCCAACACGAGACTACAAGAATAAAGTTGTGTACTAGATATCAAGCTCTTTTCTGGCACCATTGTCGGGGAGTTGAGTGCTTGAAGATATATCTTTAGATCTTGCAATTGAATCTTTTAGTTTCTTGTTTTATCACTAGTTTGGTCTATAAAAGAAAACTTCGAAAAATGGAATTGAGGTTTCCTCATATTATTTGTCTTTATCATGTCTTTCATGAAAATGGAAAGGAAAATTGTGCTCAATTGTTAGAAGAAGAATTCAAAATGTTTGGCATAAAATCTTTGAATGATGAGCATGATTGCAATGTTGTTAGTATGCTTGCTATGAATATCCATGATGATAATAATATGCAAAGCCATAAGCTTGGGGATGCTATATTTGATGAAGATGATATTTTTAGTCCCCCAAATTTTGATGAGAAAATTTATTATGATGATTGCATGCCTCCTATTTATGATGATTATATTGATGAAAGTGGGTTTGGAAGAGTGTCAACTCTAGGTAACGATCCCACTATTTTGGAGGGTGTTGAATCTTATTATAATAATTATGAAATTGGATTTGGAGAAGTCATGACTTTATTTAGTGATGAATCCACTATTTTGGAAGAGGTTACAATTGATTATGGCAACAAAGTTGCTATCTATGCTGATTATGGTGATGACATGTGTGCTATAAAGAATAATGATAACCATGAAACGTGTCATCATGATTTTTATTTTCAAATGGATTATCCCAATAAAGTATCACATGATAGTTATTCTGTTGAGTTTGCTCCCATGACTATTCATGGGAATAAATTTGCTTATGTGGAGAGTAATAAAATCTCTACGCTTTTGGATCATGAAAAGAATGCTTTATGTGATAGCTGTATTGTTGAATTTATTCATCATGCTACTGGAAATTATTGTGAGATAGGAACATATGCTTTTACATATCTCAGTAATATCAAGTTCCCTCTCTTTGTGTTGAATGTTTTGAAGTTATGCGTGTTTTGCATTCCTATGCTAGTTGATTCTTGTTCCCATAACTTGTTTGCTCACAAAATCCCTATGCGTACGAAGTGGGTTAGGATTAAATGTGCTAGTCTTACGCTTCATGATGCTCCCATTAAGTTTCAACTATTTACTTTTATGTGAGCATCATTGAAATCATCATGCCTAGCTAAAAAGGCATTAAAGAGAAGTGCTTGTTAGCAGACAACCCAACATTTGCCCCTACTGTTTTTGTGTGTTCACATGATTAAGCTACTTTTGTAATCATGTTTTATAGATTTTGTTTCAATAAAGTGCCAAGTAAATCCTTTGGGATAGTGTGGATTATAGTTAACTTGATTCTGTGCAAAAACAGAAACTTTTGCACCCAGTAACAAAACTGTTAGAAATCACTGGAGCGTCGAAAAATTCTGAATTTTTTACACATTACTGATCTACAAATTTCCTACACTTTCCTCATTTTAAAGAATTTTTGGAGTTACAGAAGTACAGTCATTATTCAGATCTTTACAGATTGTTCTGTTTTTGACATATTCTATTTGCAATGCATAGTTTGCTTGTTTTATGGTTTCTATGGCTTATATTGCTTAATATAAATTGTGTAAATTATAGAGTATAGTAGGAATCATGTGTAAATAATTATGAATTTTTTCTTTGATAGTACCAAAGTGGATGATTTGTTTTACTATGCTAACCCATCTCACGAAGTTCCGTTAAGTTTTGTGTGATTGAAGTTTTCAAGTTTTGGGTGAGAAATCGATATGAGAAGAATAAGGAGTGTCAAGACCCTAAGCTTGGGAATGCCCAAGGAACCCCAATGTAATATTCAAGGAAGACCCAAGCGACCAAGCTTGGTGATGCCCCGGAAGTTATCCCATCTTTCGTCTTCAACACTATCGGTAACCTCACTTGTAGCTATATTTTTATTCGTCACATGATATGTGTTTTGCTTGGCGCGTCATTTTATTTTACTAGGATTTGCTTGCTATTATTTAGCATAATGTTTTGCATCTTTTATTCCAATAAAAATGTCAAGTATAGCCTTTACCATGCTTATTTTGCAACTCTATGTGTTGCTATTTGAAAACAGAAAGTTTGTTGTCATGTTTTGATTATTTGTGAATAGTCAGAACATGATAAAATCTTGAAATATTTACACAGTGAGATATAATAAATTTTGTACAGTGTAGTAATTTTTCAGAATTTTTGGAGTTAGAGAAGTATGAACCTTCCTGCATTCTTTATAGACTGTCCTATTTAGACAGATTGCTGTTATGTTTGCATATGATTACCATTTAATGGTTCTATTTGAGGATAGGAGTATTAAATATGCAGCGGCATTTAGTATCCAATGTTAAATAATAATTTTAGTGATTTTCTACAGTAGAGAATGATAAGGTTATTGTATTGATTTATACTAACTTATCTCACGAGTTCTTGTTGAGTTTTGTGTGGATGAAGTTTTTAAGGTTTAGGGAAACCGGGATATAAAAGGAATTAAGGAGACACAAAAGCTCAAGCCTGGGGATTCCCAAAGCATTCAAGATAATATTTCAAGAAGTCTCAAGCATCTAAGCTTGGGGATGCCTTGGTAGGCATCCCACCTTTCTTCATCAAGAATTATCGCTTAGCCTCGGTTGAGCCTAAGGTTTTGCCTCTTCACATGATGTGTGCTATTCTTGGAATGTCATTTTTTTTGCTTGTTGTTTTAATAAAATACTTAGATCTGAAAAATTTAAATGGGAGAGAGTCCTCACATAGCTACCTATTTACTTAACTACTCACTTGATCTTCACTTATATCTTTTTCAAGTAGTCTGTCGAACACTCTCATGCTTCACTTATATTATTTTGAGAGTTTATAATAGTGATGAAAATTTGCACAAGCTATGAAATTGGTCCTAATATGATGAATATCCAAGAAGGATATAATAAAAACTTTCATATAGATCATTGGATATGAGAAGTTTGATTCCTTGCAATAGTTTTGTGATATGGAGATAATAATATGTGAGTCATCACTGGTACAACGACGTCCAAAACAAACGGTTTAAAACCCCTTTCCGCGACGACATTTGGAACCGTCGCCAAGTGAGTGTGGGCGATAGGGGGGGAGTCCTTCCCACATGACCCAGAAATCGTCGGGGAGAGGCCCTCGTGGGACCCAGGCTGGGGCCGTGTGCGATCGGGCGAGGCATGGAAACCCAATCATTTCCGTAGGTATGTACATCCCACACGGTGAATCCCAGAAATCATTTCCGTAGGTATGTACATCCCACACGGTGAATCCCAGAAATCATTTCTGTAGGTATGTACATCCCACACGGTGAATCCCATAAATCATTTCTGTAGGTATGTACATCCCACACGGTGAATCCCAGAAATCATTTCCGTAGATATGTACATCCCACACGGTGAATCCCCGAAAATCATTTCTATACGTATGTACATCCCACACAGTTCTTTGTGTGGAAACTTGTGTGCAAGGTGGCCTAACGCAAACAGTTCGCTACCGGAAGCCGTGTGTGATTGTTAGTTGATCGAACACGCCTACTTTCTAGAAACCGTGCGGGTTGTTTGAGTTCATCGCCCACGGTGCTGTCTGAGTAACCGTTTGCAATAGAAAACCCCAATAAGCAGGGTAATTAGCCTATTATTGATAATCCATGTACTAATCAAACTGATATTTCTTATAAAACACGCCAGATATTTCATATCCGTATAAAAGCAACCAGGATTTCATAATCGAATTACATCAGATAGCTTCGGCACTCAGTTACGCCATTACACAACAGCACCAAGTTTCACATGCAGCATCAAAAACCTTTGGAAAGTAGCATCATACACGGTAAATAGACAGATGAATCTCATCTGGGAAACTACAGAAGCGGAAGGCAAATATTGAGCCTTCAGTGATGTTGAATGTCCTTGCAACTTTAGGCCAGTGGCTATGGATAATTGCCCGCCCAACCTTCGTCCTCTTCAGCAAGACTTCAATATTGTACCATGGGTGTTGAATGAATACCTTCCTCGCCTCTTGACCATGCAGGTGGTTTGAGAGGTAATCATCAGTGAACTGCTTTGAAAAGTACTGAAAACAAAGCTATGCATAAATCGCTGTTGTAAATTTTGAAATGGCGCAAGGGGTAAAAACAAGGTAAAAGAGTTGGTACCATCCTATAGTTGACTGATGTCTTCTTCATTGTGCAAACAAAGATCTTGCTGTTATTCGTCGCAAGTTTCTTCATCCTAACAATCTTTCTGAGTTTCTTGACTTGACTGATATTCATGGACATCTCATTTCCCCATATGCAAAATGGGTCGAACAGTGGGTCTAAGCCTCTGACAGCAGGACCTACATGTGCAAGACCAAATTGTAAGAAACCTAAATATTAGAATGATTCCTGCAACTGCACAATAATGTGCTATTAGCCAAAGGACCCTGCTTGAACGAACCTCGATGGTAAACCGCAGTGTCTCCCATTGTTTCCCTGCAACACACATAAGGAAGATCTTGATCAGGTTAACTGAGAGTTGCCATACTATCAGTAGAATATGTATTGAGTACAGCCAAATTCGATTGGTGTCACATGCATAACAATACAAAATTGTACCCACAACAAATGAAAATCAAATTGCATAACTAAACCAAACAGTTAAATGGATAGCAGACCAAATGAACCAAATTAGTTAACTGAGCACGACATTGCAGAATAGAAATATGTACTAGAAGATAAGACAGTTAACAAAACAAATAATGCTTGAGAACAGTACTACGAAATGTAGCAATTGTTGGACCAAAGTTTTAACTGAACATTACATTTCAGAGGACCAAACTGTTAACTGAACATCAGATTGCATATTAACATTACAGAGGACAAATCACTAGAAGGCACTGGCGGTGGCCTCGAGAAAACATCACGAACTGTATTTTAAAGTAGACAACCGCGCGGCGGTGTCGACGGTGGCCTCGAAGATGAGGTGCTTCTCCAAGATCTGGTGGTCGACATGCATGTCAGCCATAGCGACCTCGTTCACGCGTGCGGCCGCAAGCTACTCAACTCCACGTTATACTGCGTGTAAAATGGCTGTGGGCGGCGCTTAATTGGTGGAGGGGGGCAGTGATTTCGGTGGAAGGTGTCGCTCCGTCAGTCGGGGCATGTGGGACGGGAAAGGAGGAGGATGGTGTGGGTGGGGTGTGGATTACCTGACCATATCGACGAGGCCACGCAGCAAGAAGAAGGGTCGGCCGCTAGGAGGCCGCGCAGCAAGAAGAAGGGTTGCCGGCGAGGAGGCGGCGCTGCAAGAAGAATGGTCGCCGGCGAGGAGGCGACGCTGCAAGAAGAAGGGTAGCCAGCGAGGAGGCGGCGCTGCAAGAAGAAGGGTCGCCGGCGAGGAGGCTGAGCTGCCAGTAAGCAGCAGTGAAGGTTTGAACTTGGAAAGCAAGAAGGAACAGTGGAAATGTGGCTTTTGGTAGGAGGGAGGAGGCGGGGAGATAGATATTTCCGCGGTGGCCAAAAAATTTGACTCGGTGCCGCGAGAAACTGGCGCGCAAGTGTGGTTCAAGCGGGGACGGTGGACTATAGACGACAAAGCTTCCTGCGTAAGCCAGACAAGACGGTGCACCAAGATATTTTATATCGCATCCCACTAGATTCTTTCTAGTAAATTGTTTGTGGTATACCTGTTTTTTTCATTATGTTTTGAAAGAGAAATGGTGTTACGGAGGGAAAGGATGGTGTTTGAATTGCTAGAACATTTACGTATAGTGAACATGCTACTAGTACATGAGTGTCGTGTTTAAATTTGGAATTATTCCGGGTTCGTTTGGCATTTTTATGCATTAATTGAGTTTCTGGGCATTTAATGTGCATAATTCAAATTTGAACTACAAGCACATGCTCCAATGCACCAAAGTTTGCTAAAAAATCGCATGTCTGTCTTTGGGTGAATTTATAGGTCCCATGAAGAAATGGGAATAAAATTCAAACATCTGGGTGTCGTGGCTCAGCCGAAATGATTGAGAAACTTGGTTTTTTAATTCCTGAAAATCCAAAACACGGCTGAAAATCATGAAACTTGGCATGGTGTCATGACATGGCACCAACATGCTGCAGTAATTTTTTTGGCCGAATTGGGACAAGCTTTGGTGTAAGCTTCTTGCAAACCGGAGCTTCCCTCAAGAAGGCTCCTGGTTCCGAGAGGGAACGTGTCACCTCCGTGTGCGAAACGACATACGCACACTGCCTTCTCCTGCCTTAATTTTTTTACATAGGCAGATTAGACCAAATAGAAGTATCGTGCTAAATTTTGGAATTATTTCGTGTTCGTTTGGCCTTTTTTATACATTAATTGAGTTTTTGGGCATTTAATGTGCATAATTAAAATTTGAACTACAAGCACGTGCTCCAGTCCACCATAGTTGTTTGAAAAATCACGTGTGTATCCTTGGGTGAATTTCTAGGTCCCATGCAAGAGATAGGAGTGAAATTCAAACATCTGAGCGTCGTGGCTCAGCCGGAAAGATTGAGAAACTTGGTTTTTTAATTCTTGTAATTCCAAAACACGCCTGAAAATAATGAAACTTGGCATGGTCTCATGACATGGCACGATCATGCTGCGGTAATTTTTTTGGCCGAATTGGAACAAGCTTTGGTGTAAGCTTCTTGCAAACCGGAGCTTCCCTCAACAAGGCTCATGGTTCCGAGAGGGAACGTGTCACCTCCGTGTGCGAAACGACATACGTACACTGCCTTCTCCCGCCTTAATTTTTTTGCACAACCAGATTAGACCAAATAGAAGTACCGTGCTAAATTTTGGAATTATTCCGGGCTCGTTTCTCCTTTTTATACATTAATTTAGTTTCTGGGCATTTAATGTGCATAATTCAAATTTGAACTACAAGCACATGCTCCAGTGCACCAAAGTTGTTTGAAAAATCACATGTGTGTCCTTGGGTGAATTTCTAGGTCCCATGCAAGAGATGGGAGTGAAATTCAAACATCTGGGTGTCGTGGCTCGGCCGAAAAAATTGAGAAACTTGGTTTTTTTAATTCCTGTAATTCCAAAACACGCCTGAAAATCATGAAACTTGGCATGGAGTCATGACATGGCACCAACATGCTGCGGTAATATTTTTGGCCGAATTGGGACAAGCTTTGGTGTAAGCTTCTTGCAAACCGGAGCTTCCCTCAAGAAGGTTCGTGGTTCCATGAGGGAACGTGTCACCTCCGTGTGCGAAACGACATACGTACACTGCCTTCTCCTGCCTTATTTTTTTTACACAGCCAGATTGGACCAAATAGAAGTATCGTGCTAAACTTTGGCATTATTCCGGGCTCGTTTCGCCTTTTTTATACATTAATTGAGTTTCTGGGCATTTAATGTGCATAATTCATATTTGAACTACAAGCACATGCTCCAATGCACCAAAGTTGTTTGAAAAATCACATGTGTGTCCTTGGGTGAATTTCTAGGTCCATGCAAGAGATGGGAGTGAAATTCAAACATCTGGGCATCGTGGCTCGGCTGGAAAGATTGAGAAACTTGGGTTTTTAATTCCTGTAATTCCAAAACACGCCTGGAAATCATGAAACTTGGCATGTTGTCATGGCATGGCACCAACATGATGCGGAAATATTTTTGGCCGAATTGGGACAAGCTTTGGTGTAAGCTTCTTGCAAATTGGAGCTTCCCTCAAGAAGGCCCGTGGTTCTGAGAGGGAACGTGTCACCTCCATGTGCGAAACGACATACATACACTGCCTTCTCCCGCCTTATTTTTTTACGCAGCCAGATTGGACAAAATAGAAGTACTGTGCTAAATTTTGGAATTATTCCGGGTTCGTTTGGCCTTTTTTATACATTAATTGAGTTTCTGGGCATTTAATGTGCATAATTCAAATTTGAACTACAAGCACATGCTCCAGTGCACGAAAGTTGTTTGAAAAATCACATGTGTGTCCTTGGGTGCATTTCTAGGTCGCATGCAAGAGATGGGAGTGAAATTCAAATATCTGGGCGTCGTGGCTCGGCCGGAAAGATTGAGAAAGTTGGTTTTTTAATTCCTGTAATTCCAAAACACGCCTGAAAATCATGAAACTTGGCATGGTCTCATGACATGGCACCAACATGCTATGGTAATTTTTCTGTCCGATTTGCGAAGGCCCACACAATAACAATCAACAAAGTCATTTTGGAACAAGTGCTGTCATGTTACAAATCAGAAACACAAGTATTATTGAAACCGTGGGCGTTCGACTTACCAACTACGTGCGGCCACGCATCCCCTTTTTTATTGGCTAGGAGGTGCCATGCAGGGTAGCTATTTGAGTACGGGAGGTGTGCGGTCAGACCCCTACGCGTGCTCATCGGGAGGAGAGCCCTTTGACCGCTACCCGCCGCGCACCTCCCTCCCAACGTCTCCATTAATGGCGCCCGAGCACCTGTTCTACGGCGTGGCTATATGTCTCACAGGACTAAGATTTAAGAGAGAAAAATGAAAATCTGAAAAGAATGTTTTGCACGGATCTTGATGTAAGATCCGACGGACCTATATAGCATCGACTGCGACTTATAGCAAGCATGATGAATATAAGGACGATGACAGTGGATAATAATTGTCTTACATATTTAGAAACATAATAAAAAAAAGCCACATGCGGCAACGCCCGAAATACACAAGGGCAAAAGAAGAAGGAAGAGAATGATCTGGCTCGCTGATCTCTACTTTCTTGATGTGTTGCTGCAGGCCGCAGGAACTAGTCTCCGCGGCGAGCGGCGACGAGCTCTTTCTTGTCCTCAAGATGCTGCTTGAGAGCATCCACGGATTCCTCCACCAACATTCTGCGCTCGATGGGCAGCTTGTTATTCTCGTCCATAAGTTTCTCGACGATGACGCCGGTCCTCTTCAACAAGGCAATGGTCTGCTCCTGCTGCTCCGCACTTCCGACGATATCCGCCCTCAGCAGGTCGCGCTCGGCCCGGAGCTTCGCATTGCTCTCATTTAGTTGCCGGATGACGTCGGTAGACTGTTCAAACGAGGCTTGCAGGTCATCTTGCAACCTCGCCCACCTGGAGATCTGATCCATCTGCCTATGGACGAGGGCATGCATGCACCTGTAAGAGTCCTCGCCTGCCCGCGAGGCATTTTCCCAGGCCGCCGCAGCAAGGGAGGACATCTTTGTTGCATTCGCGGCGCGGCGGGACATCTGTTCTGCCTCCGCGGCGCGGCCGGACCAGTCTGCTGCATCGAGGGTGCGGCGGGTCCTCCGTGCTGATTCGGCGGCGTGGCAGGACCAGTCTGCTGCATCGACGGTGCGGCGGGTCCTCCGTGCTGATTCGGCGGCACGGCAGGACCTCTCTGCTGCTACGGCCGTGCGGCGGGACATGTTGGCTGCAATCGCGGCGAGGTGGGACATCTCTCGTGCTCCCGCTTCCAGGGTCGCCTCTCCCTGGTGGCAATCTCTCGACCCAGAACTCACGCTAGCCATGGCGGACGCAAGGGAACGATGATGAATGACTTGTTTGTTTTTGACTTTTTGTGGATGAGGAGTTGAGGAGGAATGTGCAGTCATCTTGGAGTAGTAGTATTTATAACCGCGTAGTAATACGCTCCTAAGTGGGAAACCATTTAGGTTTTGATCGGTGTGAACAGGATTGCAATTTGGAATGTAACGGGACGCATGCTCAAAATTTATTGACGGTTATAAGTGGGGCACTATTCCCGGAAGGCGTAACGTGGGCACGTATGCCTTCTCGGCCGCGTACGTGGCTTTTGCACCATAGGGTGCACCGCAATAGGCAATGTCAGCACACGTCTTTTAATTAGAATGGGTGTGCCCGTCTAGCGCACCCATGTTGATCTATCTAACTGTTTCAGTTTGTTGTGGCTAATCGCAAACAGTTCATCCATGTGAAGTGTATGCCATCAATCATCGACACTTTGATCTGGCTTACCCGTTTCTGTCTGTTGCCTAATCACAAACAGTTAATCCTTCTGAAGCGTATGCCCTCAATCACACACACCTTGATCTGGCTGACCGTTTCTTTTGTGTTGCCTAATCACAAATAGTTCATCCGAGTGAACCGCATGCTGTATATAACACAAACCTTCATTTGGCTGCCCGTTTCTTTTGTGTGGCCTAATCACAAACAGTTCATCCGAGTGAACCGTATGCTCCATATCGCACACGCGTTCATCAGGCTGCCCGTTTCTTTTGTTCCGCCTCATCGCAAATAGTTTATTGGACTGAACCGTATGCCCTGGATCGCACACGCAACTAAAATCTGAACCGTGTTTTATGCATCCTCCATCGCAAACGTTTTCACCTTTTTTGACGGTTTTCATACAGCACCGTTTGTGATTATGGCATCGCACACAGTTTCTCGAAGGGTCTCTGATCGTAGTGTCGCGTTAGCAGCATCCTGCAGTAGTGCATGTTGATGAGTAATTGTGCTTTAGTAGGAATATTGCTGAAAGGTTTGTGATTCCCTATGCAAGCACGTAAAGTCAATAGTTATGCAACAAAGTAATATCCTACTTATGGTGCATTATTCAGTGTTAGTTATGCTTCATGCATATTTATGACCATTTTCATTTTTTGGTTGGTCGCTTCTCAATCTATTTGCTAGCCTTCATATGTACTAAGCGGGAATGCTGCTTGTGCATTCAACTCCTAAAAACCCAAAGTTGTGCCATATGAGTCCACCATACCTACCTATATGCCGTATTTCCATGCAGTTCCAAGTAAATTTGCATGCGCCAACTCTAATTTTCAAAATGAATTTCTGTTTGGTATGCCCATACCGCTCATGAAACGGCAGGGGGTGGCCAATATTTTCCATGCTAGGTTTTTTTTTCTCACGATGAGTGTTTATTCACTTGTCATTGCACGAGAGTGTGGCAAGTAATAGGATGCCCAGTCCCGAAAAAATACTATGATAATAAATTTCTTGGAAAGTGTTGGTATGGAAGGCACCTATGGATACGACTAGCCATGGATTGTGAAAGAATGGTGGAAAGGAAATAAACTTTACTTTCTGTTTGGGAACCACCTATAATTTGTCTAGCATGGAAGATATTGGGAATTCTCAGTCGTTTTCTTTGACAGGAAAAGCATGCCTCTCAAAATAATTTTATCTCTCAATTTAAGCCTTGAGCTCTAGCACCTCTGCAAATCTCTGATTCCCTCTGCGAAGGGCCTATCTACTTAATTTTATGCAATTTTTATTTTTATTTTGAGTCTCCATCTTCTCTTATAAAGCACCAGCTAGGGAACACTATTGTCATACTTGTGCTTTGGATGTAGCTAATATTTGAGTGTGTTTCATGAATGGATCACTGATTGAGCATAATGGGCTAGGGATAACTTTCTTTAGCATTGATATTTTGAAAGACATGGTTACTTGTTAGTATGCTTGAGTATTGATCTCTTCATGTCAAATTATAGAATATTGCTTTGAATCATTCAAGTTCAAATGTCCATACCACAAAAGAAAAGAGTATATGATGAATATGATAGGTAGCATTCCACATCAAAAATTCCGTTTTCAATTGCTACTTTATCATGATGAGATTTATGAGAAAGAGTTGTTGTTATGATGCTAGGAAAAGTGATTGAAATTATCATTGATCAAACTTATGCACTTTGCTAGCATTCACACTTCATAAATTATTTCTTTTATCATTTACCTACTCGAGGACGAGCAGGAACTAAGCTTTGGGATGCTGATACGTCTCCAACGTATCTATAATTTATGAAGTATTCATGCCATGTTTACAACAATTCTATATGGTTTTGGTATGATTTGAATGGAACTAACCTGGACTGGCGTTGTTTTCAACAGAACTAACATGGTGTTGTTTTTTGTGCAGAAATAATAATTCTCCAAATGCAACAAAACTTTTTGATGATTTTTTTGGAACAAAAGAGGCACTTGAAGCTTCGTGGGAGGGACAGAAGAGCCACGAGGGCCCCACTAACCATCAGGGAGCGCCAGAGGGGCCTGGCTCGCCGTGGTGGGTAGTGGGCCCCTCGAAGCCCATCTGGACGCGAGACCAACAACAACAACAACAACAACAACAACAAAAACAACAACAACGACAACAACAACAACAACAACAACAACAACAACAACAACAAAGCCTTCAGTCCCAAACAAATTGGGGTACGCTAGAGGTGAAACCCATAAGATCTCGCGACCAACTCATGGCTCTGGCACATGGATAGCAAGCTTCCACGCACCCCTGTCCATAGCTAGTTCTTTGGTGATACTCCAATCCTTCAGGTCTCTCTTAACGGACTCCTCCCATGTCAAATTCGGTCTACCCCTCCCTCTCTTGACATTCTCCACACGCTTTAGCCTTCCGCTATGCACTGGAGCTTCTGGAGGCCTGCGCTGAATATGCCCAAACCATCTCAGATGATGTTGGACAAGCTTCTCTTCAATTGGTGCTACCCTAACTCTATCTCATATATCATCATGCCGGACTCGATCCTTCCTCGTGTGGCCACCCATCTGGACGTGAGACCGACGCCAAAAAATCCTATAAATACAGAAACCCCTAGAAATAACCCAAGATTGGAAGTTCCGCCGTCACAAGCCTCTGTAGCCACGAAAAACCAATCTGGACCCTATTCCTGCACTCTGCTGGAGGGGGAAATCATCACTGGAGGCCATCTTCATCATCCCGGCGGCCACCATGATGAGGAGGGAGCAGTCCACCCTCGTGGCTGAGGGTTTGTACCAGTAGCTATGTGTTTAATCTCTCTCTCTCTCTCTCTCTCTCGTGTTCTTGATTTGGCACGATCTTGATGTATCGCGAGCTTTGTTAATATAGTTGGATCATATGGTGTTTTCCCCTCTCTATCTTGTTGTGATGAATCGAGTTTTACTTTTGAGATTTCACTATTATCAGATTGAATATTTTTATGGATTTGAGAACACTTGATGTATGTCTTGGCACTCAACTCGTGAATTTCCGAAGTGACACTGGGGTAATCTATGCATAGGGGTTGATGCACAATTTCGTCTTTGTTTCTCTGGTATAAATCCTGGGGCACTCTGTGAAGTTCTTTGTGTTGGATTGACTATTATGAATCTGAAGTTGTTTGATGCATATCGTATAATCAACTCACGGATACTCGTGGTGACATTGGAGTATCTAGGTGACATTAGAGTTGGTTGATGTGTATCATATGTTGTTATTTTAGTACGAACTCTTGGGCTGTTTGTGACACTTATAGGAATAGTGCTACTTCTTGAGCTTGTGTTATTTTTTCCCATGAAGAGGAAAGGGTGATGTAACAAAGTAGAGATAAGTATTTCCCTCAGTTAGAGAACCAAGGTATCAATCTAGTAGGAGAGAACGCACAAATCACCAATACCTGCACAAACAATCAAACACTTGTACCCAACGCGATAAAGGGGTTGTCAATCCCTTCACGGACATTGGAGTATCTAGGTGACATTAGAGTTGGTTGATGTGTATCACATGGTGTTATTTTAGTACGAACTCTTGGGTTGTTTGCGACACTTATAGGAATAACTCGATAGATCGATCGGAAAGGATAATTTGAGGTGATTTCGTACCCTACAAAGAATTTCGTCTTATGTTCTCCGCTAGATAAGAACTTCAAAGTGATTCTTTGCCGCACATTGAGGGATTGCCATATGATCTAATTATGTTAGCACTGTTGAGAGGTTGCACTAGCGAAATGGCTCAAGTTTAAATTTAATTCAAACTTGCATAATTTTTCTTCCTCTAAAAATGCCCAAACCATTTTTGCAATTATGTGCATACTACTAGGGGTCCAGGGATATTTTATATCTCCCATAGCCTATCCCAATCACTCTGGCCTTTTTCTTGTTTTTCTGTTTGAAGGAAAATATGAAAAGAAGAGAGAGTGAGAGAGCAGCAGAAGTTCAGCCCAACAGCATCCGAACCCACCCGTGCCTCTTGCTAGCCAGCTGGGCCTCAACTCCAGGCCGACCCAGCCTTCCCGCGCACGCAGCCCCTTCGCTCGCCTTCCGTGTGGTGGTCCACGCTGGACACCCATGTCTGGCGCGCATGTAGTGACCTCTCCCCTACCTTTTTCTTCCTCCTCTCGCCACCTCCCCCTCATGGTAAAACCTGCGAGCAGGGGCACATGGCCTCGGTGGCAAACCACGGTGTCCGCACCCCTCCTATAAGACCCCAACCTCGCCCTAGGGTTTCCCCTTCCTCTCCTCCCTCTCCTCCGTGCTGCCGCCACAGGTAAGGGGACACACTCGCGTTGCTTCCACCGCCACCCACGCCATGGCCGGCTCGGTCACGACCTCACCGCTGGCCTAACCCTGCTCCGCGGCCTGCCCTCCTTCGTCCAAGCGCTCGTGAACGCGGCCCTAGTTCTGTCCTGACGCCGATCCGCGGCCGAGAACTCCTTCCACAATGTCCCCTTCTTCCTCTGCATCTCGGACAGTAGATCGCGCCAAGTTCATCAACCCGCTGCCGACGCCTCCCTCCATCGCCGGCCACGTTTCCTCGTCCTAGGGTAAGGAGGTATACCCGCCTTCCTCCCTTCTCCTTCTCGATGCTGGATGATCCCCGTAGGAGATGCTAGGGTCGCGCCTCCGCCATGCTCTCGATGCTCCGACGATCTCTGATTTTTGGGTGTAGTTGAAGTATAGTGTCTTGCGTGCTCTTGTTCTTGCACACGCACCCACGGGCGTTCGTCTCCATGTACACCTACGCTCGCCCCGAACGCGCGCACGCCCGCTCCTGCGCGTGCTTGTCCTTGCCTCGTGTCGCCGTAGTCGCTGCCGTCGCTCACCACGGACGCCATGGCCGCGTGTAGAGCTATGCTCGTGCTCGAGCGCCCCAGCTCTCTGTTGCACGCGCTCCCCTGGCGATCCCGCGCGCCCACCGAAGCTCCTCTCCTCCGCCAGTCGCCGCCGTCGCTGGCCGGCGTCGTCTCTGGCCTCGTTCTGGGGGCCATCTCGACCTGGGTCAGCTCAAAGGAGGCCGAACCCCTCCCATGGTAGAAACATCTGCCTAGCCTAGTGGTTCCCTTGCCGCGCATCCACCGGGGAGACCCAGGTTCGATTCCCGCAGGCGCATAATAAAGCCCCCCTTTTTCTGTTTTACTTGAGCCACTGACAGAGGGCCCCACTTGTCATTCTCTCACATCGCGGGGCCCCACGTGTCATGCCCTCTCCCCTGGTTACTTCTTCTTCTAATTCATTTCAGCATATTCCATTTCTGGAAAGATACCTTATTCCATTTCAGGCAAGTCCATTTCTGGACATTTCCGAATATGAGAATGGCCATATCTGTTTAATGCCATTTTAGGCAGGTTTCATCTTAGGGCTTTTGTGAAGATTTTTTTATAAGAACCCCAACATATTATATATGTTTTTGGGGAAGAAAAATCCCACCAATCCAGTGGTGGCATTAGTTTTTGCATTTGAGCAGGTTCATGACCATGTCATTTTACATCATGTTACTGTTTTGTCATAGTGTGTGATTTAATTCAAATACTCTATGAGGTTGTTTTGCACATGGATAGCTTCATTTTCATGTCTACTGACAGAGGGACCCCGCTTGTCATTCTCTCACATCGTGGGGCCCCACGTGTCATGCCCTCTCCCCTGATTATTTTTTCTTTTAATTCATTTCAACATATTCCATTTCTGGAAAGATACCTTATTCCATTTCAGGCAAGTCCATTTCTGGACGTTTCTGAATATGGCAATTGTTTAATGCCATTTTAGGGAGGTTTCATATTAGGGCTTTTGTGATGATTTTTTTATAAGAACCCCACCATATTATATATGTTTTTGGGGTAGAAAAATCCCACCAATCCAGTGGTGGAATTAGTTTTTGCATTTGAGCAAGTTCATGACCATGTCATTTTACATCATGTTACTGTTTTGTCATTTTTGTGTGATTTAATTCAAACATGCTATGAGGTTGTTTTGCACATGGATAGCTTCATTTTCATGTCTACTTCATTCTAGATTTTATTTCATGTCATTTAGTGCACTGTGATGAGTGCCACAAGCTTGCAAAGTTGCTATCATGAATCTGTTTATGCTATGCCATGATTTCTTCTAGTCTGACATCTGTTGATATCATTTGCCATGTTTGCATTGATGCTACCATCTTTTCTGTGGGTCTTTTGCTCAAGTTCAGTAAGGGAGCCCCTCTTTTCTGTTTTACTTGAGCCACTGACAGAGGGGCCCCACTTGTCATTCTCTTACACCACGGGGCTCCACGCGTCATGCCCTCTCCCCTGGTTACTTTTTCTTTTAATTCATTTCAGCATATTCCATTTCTGGAAAGATACCTTATTCCATTTCAGGCAAGTCCATTTCTGGACGTTTCCGAATATGGCAATGGCCATATCTGTTAAATGCCATTTTACGCAGGTTTCATCTTAGGGCTTTTCTGAAGATTTTTTTATAAGAACCCCAACATATTATATATGTTTTTGGGGTAGAAAATCCCACCAATCCAGTGGTGGAATTAGTTTTTGCATTTGAGCAAGTTCAAGACCATGTCATTTTACATCATGTTACTGTTTTGTCAATTTTGTGTGATTTAATTCAAACATGCATTGAGGTTGTTTTGCACATGGATAGCTTCATTTTCATGTCTACTGAGAGAGGGGCCCCACTTGTCATTCTCTCACACCGCGGGGCCCCACGTGTCATGCCCTCTCCCCTGGTTACTTTTTCTTTTACTTCATTTCAGAATATTCCATTTCTGGAAAGATACTTTATTCCATTTCAGGCAAGTCCATTTCTAGACCTTTCCGAATATGGCAATGGCCATATCTGTTTAATGCCATTTTAGGCAGGTTTCATCTTAGGGCTTTTGGGGTAGAAAAATCACACCAATCCGGTGGTGGCATTAGTTTTTGTATTTGAGCAAGTTCATGACCATGTCATTTTACATCATGTTACCGTTTTGTCATTTTTGTGTGATTTAATTCAAACATGCTATGAGGTTGTTTTGCACATGGATAGCTTCATTTTCATGTCTACTTCATTCGAGATTTTATTTCATGCCATTTAGTGCACCGTGATGAGTGCCATAAGCTTGCAAAGTTGCTATCATGAATCTGTTTATGCCATGCCATGATTTCTTCTAGTGTGAGATCTGTTGATATCATTTGCCTTGTTTGCATTGATGCTACCATCTTTTATGTGGCTCTTTTGCTCAAGTTCAGTAAGGTAGTTTTCTTCATTGCCTTTAGTACTAGCATGCCATGCTCAAGTTTCCCATGATATGTTTCTGTAGCTTGTAGTTCTCCCATACCGCGGGGTTCCACGTGTCATGCCCTTTCCCCTGGTTACTTTTTCTTTTAATTCATTTCAGCATATTCCAATTTTGGAAAGATACCTCATTCCATTTCAGGCAAGTCCATTTCTAGACGTTTCCGAATATGGCAATGGCCATATCTGTTTAATGCCATTTTAGGCAGGTTTTAGGGCTTTTGTGAAGATTTTTTTATAAGAACCCCAACATATTATATATGTTTTTGGGGTAGAAAAATCCCACCAATCCAGCGGTCGCATTAGTTTTTGCATTTGAGCAAGTTCATGACCATGACATTTTACATCATGTTACTGTTTTATCATTTTTGTGTGATTTTATTCAAACATGCTATGAGGTTGTTTTGCACATGGATAGCTTCATTTTCATCTCTACTTCATTCTAGATTTTATTTCATGCCATTTAGTGCACTGTGATGAGTGCCACAAGCTTGCAAAGTTGCTCTCATGGAGCTGTTTATGCCATGCCATGATTTCTTCTAGTCTGAGATGTGTTGATATCATTTGCCATGTTTGCATTGATGGTACCATCTTTTCTGTGGGTCTTTTGCTCAAGTTCAGCAAGGGAGCCCCCCTTTTCTGTTTTACTTGAGCCACTGACAGAGGGGCCCCACTAGTCATTCTCTCACACCGCGGGGCCCCACGTGTCATGCCCTCTCCCTAGGTTACTTTTTCTTTTAATTCATTTCAGCATATTCCATGTCTGGAAAGATACCTTATTCCATTTCAGGCAAGTCCATTTCTGGACATTTCCGAATATGGCAATGACCATATCTGTTTAATGCAATTTTACGCAGGTTTCAACTTAGGGCTTTTGTGAAGATTTTTTTATAAGAACCCAAACATATTATATATGTTTTTGGGGTAGAAAAATCCCACCATGTGACACCCAGATTATTAAGCTACAGTAACCACACACTAATGGTGCCATGTCATCGCCATTAATTTTCTAAACCTCACTTTGATCCACACACTAATGGTGCCATGTAACCACACACTTTAGTCAAATTCAAATTTAAATAGCAAGTGAAATTATTACTTCTTCAAACATTAAATTAAAAATGTATGGTTGGTTGCAAATATTCACTGAATAATTATGATAGTGTAACCAACACTTAATAAAATAATTTAAATTCCCAGAAACATTTAAATGGGGGGCCCAAACAATATTTTAATTGCCTTTAATTTATCTATACAATCCAAACTATTGTTAAATAAATTCCATACTTTTAGAGGCAGTGTCAAAATCTGCAATGCCAATTAAGGACCAAGTCTTATATTTTATCAAACAAGTATACTTTTAAAAATAAAAGCAAAGCGGAAAAAGATAAATAAATAAGTAAAGGAAGAAAATAAAGAGAAAACAGAAACCTTCCCCCCGGGCCACGTGGCCCATCTAGCTAAACAACCAGCCCAACCCACACCCCCACTCATCCCCCTCCTCACGCTACAGGAGCAGGGGAGCCGTGGAGGGCATCCATGGCGCCCCGGCCAGGTGCCAGGCATCCCGCGGCTCCCCCTGTTGGTTAAGAGCGCCCCTAGCGGCATCCCTCCCCTCTGGAACCCTAGCCCCCAAAATTTCCCCTCCTCCTCTCGCGCTTCTCCTCTTTTCCTCGTGCACGAGCTGCCGTCAACGCGCCATCGCCGCCGTCGCGGCCACCGTCGTCACCTACGCGCGGGAGGACGTCCAGGAGGTCCAGCGTGGCCGTCTTCGTCCGTCCCGAGCATCAACTTGAGCAGAGCCGCCCCGTAGGCTCGCCATCGAGCTCATCTTCACCGCGTACAACGTCGGCCGCCGTCGTCGATTGCCTCGTGTCCGGTACGTCCCCGGCCACCTCAAGCTCATCTCCGGCACCGTAGTGAGCTCCTTCCCTGATTTCCTAGATTTTCCCCCTTGATCCGTCGTCGTATCGTCATCCCCGCGAGTCCGGCCGCCATGGCCGAAGCTTCACATCCGTGCGCGCTCGCCTGCGTATGGCCACATCCGCGTGCGCCCCTGCCCGCTAGCTCGCACCCTGTGCATGCGCGCGCTCACGCCCGCCTGCCTGCTGGTGGCCCTGCTGCTGATGCGCTGCTTGCTTGTGCTGCGGCCTACTGCTACTGCTACTCATGCACTACTGCTCACCTTCTGCAGCTGCTTTTGCTTGCTGCTGATGCTTCCGCTGCCGCTGCTTTGCTACTTTCTACTGGTGATTTGTTCTGCTTACTACTAGCTGCTGCTGCCATTTGCTGCCATCGCTCTTGGCCATAGGTGCCAAGGCCATGTACATGGCCGTGTGTGTGGCCGACTGGGTTGTGTCCAGTAATGGCTGACTCTTGGTTAAATTAGGCTAGTTAGTATTAGTTTAGTACTAATTTAGCTCATTAGCAAATGGCAAGTGGACCCAGGCTAATTACTCTAATTAACAAGAATAGTTTCTTTGCTGTCTATGACATGTGGGCCACACCCTCCCCTTTTGACCAGTGAAGTTCACTTGGTCAACTCGAATTATTACAAATTTCAGAAAATTGCTAAAACTTTGATAATCCATATAAAATAAACCGTAGCTCGGATGAAAAAGTTTTCTACGCCCTCCGTTCCGAAATACATGACGCTGGGGTTTTTTTCCGACCAGGTGAAAAAGCAGCGAAATGACCAGGTTACCCTCGAATTCTCTCCTCGTCTCCACCCAGGTCGTCTTCCAGATCCGCCCGCCTCCGTCGCCCCCCACCTCTGGATCCTCCACCTCCATCGCCCCCGCCTCCGTCGCCCCCACCTCCAGATCCTCCACCTCCACCTCCATCGCCTCCCATCTCGCCCAACAGATCCCCTTCCATCCTCCCCATCTTCCTGGGCCAGTAGATCCCCCTCATCGTCCTGGGCCAGCAGATCCCCCACCTCTTCATCCCAAGGCCAGCGCCCTGCTGCAGATTGCCGCCACCCTCCCAGGGCCTCGCCAGCTCCACCTCCAGGTACTGCAGATCGCCGCTGACTTCAGGTCCTGGTCGTTCAACAGGTGCAAAAAGGGGCAATTCAGTTGCAAATTTAGCATGACAAAATTCAGTACTGGAGCATGATGTTGCATGATGTTGGGAGGATTCAAAAAATCATCACTGCATTGGAGTAAAAGTGCAGTACTCCAATGATGTTGGAGTATCATTAACAAAAAATCAATACTACTGAAACAATTGCATGATGTTGGAGTATCATTAATAAAATAACATGATGTTGGAGTACAGCTGCATGATGAAGTACTACAGGGGCAGAATCACTTTTACAATGTCATGCAACATCATTTTCATGACAAGAGTACTATTGCATGATGTTGGAGTACTATAGTGCTTGATGTTGCATGAACTTATACCGTGGCAGTACCTGAACAGGCTCCAGGTCTAGCAGGTGGAGCTCCAAGCTCCATTGCACCAACTTCAGAACAGGCAACAACTGAAAAAGGAAATAGACATAGTCAGGGCAGAGGCATGGATTTTGATCTCAACTGCACTCCAGCCGAAGAAGAAGACATACTCCAAGATGATATGAACATGGAAGAGCAAGAGGGCATCGATCCCGGTCAAGATGCAATTGGTGAGCTCCAGTACTCCTGCCATGAACAATCAATAGTTCAATATGAACAAATTTACTCCTAGCATTTCCTGTAGTACTCCAAATAAATTTGTTGCTCTAACACATGTTAAATTCAGTTAAATTTGGGGTTGCTGTACACATAAGAACTACTCCTAGCATTTCCTGTAGTACTCCAAATAAATTTGATATGTGAACAAACAGGTGCCTCTCCAAATAAATGGAAGCACAAATATAACTAGTGTCGTGTGTTCTTTGTACTCCAAAGTAGGTATACTCCAAGTCTCCAGGTATAGTTGTGCAAGATGAAATCCTATCATTGGTTCTTACTCTGTGTTGACTGAATGAAATGGCAAGCTACTACTGTACTGTAGAGGAGGCCCTCAGATCTCTAACTCTTTTTTTACTGTGTGGTTTAATTAGTTTTCTCTAGTTTCGTTTAATTAGTTTAATTAACAGAAAAAGGTTTCAGTTAGTTTAATTAATACAAAAAGGTTTTAGTTAATTTAATTAAAGAAACTGAAAGGTTTGAGTTAATTTAAATTAACTCAAAAGAGAAGAGAAGATCTACACTACTCCAAATCTTGAACTCACTTTTTTTTATTTGAGAAGAGAAGAGCAGAGCAAGCACTGCTACTGCTCCAAGCTAATCTGACTGCAAATCAGAAACTCCAAATCTGATTATTCAGGTACTCCAAATACCGGATATGTTTGCTACTCCAAATTTTGCAACCACTACTCCAAAACAATACTGAAACTACATCACAACAATTGCAGTTTTGAAGTAAAGCTTCAGTTAATTTTAAAATTTAAGTTAAAGTTTCAGTTAAAATGGAGAGAAACAACAGTAAGTACTGTTGGAGTACTCACTAAGTACTGTAAGATGAGTACAGTACAGTACTGCTGCAAGAGGAGTACAATACTCCATTAGCTCATTGCAAATTTAACCAAAACAACAGTAGCACAGATGTTGGTGAGGAAACAACAGTACTATTGCAAGATGAGTAGTAAAATCAGTCCTACTGTGAACCCTACTAAGCTCACAGATGTTGGAGTACAGCAGAAAGAGCCTCACTTAACTCCAAAAAAGACTCCAAAACATGCAATTCCACATCAGCATATGATACTCCTCTGAATGAATGACTGAAGCAGCAGGCGTCGGGCACCACGAGCATGGCATCAGCGTCGGGCACCACAAGCACCACCGTCAGCGTTGCCCTATAAGCACAACAGAGGATTGGAACTCTGAATTGAACGACAACTGAAGCAAAACAATCAACCATCGACAGTAAACCTCTGAAGAAATGTTGGAGTGCTGCTGCTGCTTGGTTGATTACAGAGAGCTTGGTAGGCCATTAAGGCCTCACATCTGACATTAGCATCTGTAACATTCCCTAGCACTACTCCTAGCACTACTCCTAGCATCTGACATTAAGTTTTCACAGAGAAGAGACAGTAAGAGGAAGATAGAGCAATACCTCAATGAGTCATCATCCATGGACGCACAGCCGGGCCACCATGTCCATCCTCTCGCCACCTGACGCAGCAGCTGCTCCTCAAGGAGTCGCTCATGGAGGCCGCGCAAGGAGGAGGACGGCGGCAGCCGCGGCGACGACAAGCTACCGCAGGTGGTGTTCGACCGCATCCTTCAGCGTCAGATGGTGTACGACGCGCTCAAGCGCGGGGGCGGGGCGGAGCTGCCGTCGTGGGTCCAGCTGCTCACCATCCTCCTTTCCTTCGGCACGTCGGCGCTCGGCATCGCCTAGTGCTCGTCGTCACAGACGCACAGATGCAGCAGCTCCCCACAGCCGCACAGATCCGGCAGCTCCCCACAGCTGCACAGATCCGGCAGCTCCTCACCGCCACAGTTCCTCTTCCCGCAGCTCCTCCTACTGGAGCAGCTCCTCCGGCGGTAAAACTCGAATCTTGGGACGACGAAGCAGGGACGATGCGAGAGAAAGAGGGCAGCGGCGACGCGGTTAAGGGAGATGCAGCGACGCAGGCGAGGGAGATGCGGCTGCTCCGGCGACGCGGGCGAGGGAGATGCGGCGGCTCCATGGGCGAGGGAGATGCGGTGGGAGAGAAGCAGAGAGCGATACGGGCGAGGAAGACAGAGAGAGACTGAGAGCGATGCGGTCGAGGGTAAAAATGGAAAACGCGAATATTTCGTAGCGTTACGAGATTTCAACGTGCAGACGTAAAACGTCATGTATTTCGGAACGGAGGGAGTACATGAAAATTGCTCAGAACGACGAGACGAATCCGAATACGCGATCCGTTCGTCTGCCACATGCCCCTAACTACCTGAACATGCAACTTTCCCCCTCCATTTCATCTGTCCGAAAATGCTAAACCTGGGGAAACATTCCCGGATGTTATCCCCTTCGCCGGTAACGTGTAGCACCGCGTTAGAACATGTCTAGCTCTGCCTGTTGTCCTGTTATGCTCTTGCTTGCTATGTATTTACTATTTCTTCCCCCTCTTCTCTCCACTAGACCCTGAGACCGCTGCTGATGCCCCTGTGATCGACTACGTTGACAACGACCCTTCTTCCGTTTCAGCGGAGCTTCCAGGCAAGCCCCCCTTCGATCATCTCGATATCGCCCATTCCATTCTCTCATGCTTGCGTTAGATTTTTGCTACTGTTATTGATTGCTCCTATTCTGATGCATAGCCTGCTTTTGTATCTGCTATTGTTACCTACCTGCTTATCCTAAACTACTTAGTATAGGTTGGTTAGTGATCCATCAGTGACCCCCACCTTGTCCTTGTTGCCCCTGCTTCATCATCGACGACTCGATCAACGTGATCGACGACCAGAGCCCGACACCTCACATCACATCACGCCCCTTTTGTTGCCCGACTCTGCAGAGCTACTATCGAGTGCCGAGGGTGATCCCTCATAACGCACTCCTGATGATACTTCTGTAGTGTAGCTATTCGGTCGTGGTCATCGATGGTGATTTCCTCTTTCACCATTCCCGATACGGCTCTGTCGTGCAATACCTCAAGTGTGAACCTCGAGGGTGGTCCCTCTTATGTTCACCTTGATGATTACATTGAGTGGAATCCACCGGGGGTGATTCGTTGGGTTTTCCCCTTGATGTCCGGACACACGGTTACCTTGACTTTACTTGAGACCTTCGGGAAAGTCGGGAGGGCCCGGAGAGCACCCGCAAGATGGTTACGAGGCACGGCCGGGAAGTCAGGCACCCCTCGAGTGGGTTGGGCTTGCCCTTGCCGTATTTCCTCAAGACGGGGCGACGGGGTCACATTATCGTGAGTCTCTGCTCGTCTCCGCAAGCTAATAATACACTATGGTTTGGGTATTTGTTCTGAGTTGGCCCTTGGCCTTTACGCACTAACCACCACGCGAGAATAGTTGTGGGCCTCGACGTCACGGTATCAGCCGAAGCTTTGTCAGACGTCCAGTTCAGCATTGCGGCACGGCTGGGCCAGCACCCCAGAGGTGGTGCCTAGGTCCGCCCTGCACGTAACGACCCGGAGTGCTACGGGCGATGGGCCCAGACGCCGGAGTGCTTAGGATGTAGGCCGGTGGGGACCACTCTGCTGAGCCTTGGTACGGCTACGACGTGTTGATCTTCCGAGGCTGGGCATTGACCCCAGAAAGGTGTGTCTGGCCAGAGTGATTGAGTGTGTTGGAAAATGTGGTGCACCCCTGTAGGGAAGATACATATTCGAATACCGTGTCCATGGTAATGGACGTTCACACTTATTTCCTGATCTTTTACAACTAGAAATGGATACTTGAGATATGTTGCTCCAGGATTGCTTTCTCGCAGGGAGTCGAGGAAGGGTCTCTCGGCATTAATGTTACAACATGCTTGATAATTAAACTGCTATTCTTTACTCTTCTTCATGCTGCAAGATGCTTGGAGCTGCTTGAAGATGTTAGTCTTCGATAGGCTGGGCCTTCCCCCTATTCTGGCATTCTGCAGTTCAGTCCACAGATACAACCTTTCCTTTTGATACCAATGCATACTTAGTATAGATCTGATGCTTGCGAGTACTTTGGGTGAGTACTCACGGTTGCTTTGCTTCCCCTTTTCCCCTTCTTTCTTCTTTCTGGTTGTGGCAACCAGATGGTGGATCCCTGGAGCCAGATGCTACAGCCGATGGATACTACTACATGGAGACCATCGACGACCAGGAGTAGTTAGGAGGTCCCAGGCAGGAGGCCTTGCCTCTTCGATCGTTGTTGCTTTTCTGTTTGCCTTCTCAAGGCGTCCTTGTTTAACTTATGTCTGTACTCAGATATTGTTGCTTCCGCTGACTCTTGTGTATCGAGTTATGTATTCGAGCCCTCGAGGCCCCTGGCTTGTAATATGGAGCTTGTATTATTTTATTTGTGTCTAGAGTTGTGTTGTGATATCTTCCCGTGAGTCCCTGATCTTGATCGTACACATTTGCGTGTATGATTAGTGTACGGTCAAATCTGGGGCGTCACAAGTTGGTATCAGAGCCGACTGCCTGTAGGATCCCCCTTTCCAACTCCTTCGCCAAAGTTGAGTCTAGTCTTTGAAAGAACTGTTTTACTAACATGGTTGTGTAGCTTACGGGCCCACATCGCCAATTGGCTGGTATTAGGATCTTTTACTCCTCGTCTAAACTCTGGGGCTCTGATCTCTCTTCTATTCGGGTTAAATGATTTTGCTAACTCTAGGTTCTCGTAAATACTTTCTCCTGGAGAGCCCTCACTCCAGATGATTGCTTGGTGCACTAGGAGATTCATAAGATACTCTCCGATGTTTTCCCTAGACCCTTGTGCTCTTCGCCGTTGCGATCCCTACCACCGAAAAATCCTTATGGGTAACTATCTACATTGTCGTTCATACCTTCATCCACAGTTGCCCTTGTTATTACAAGATGTCCTGAAATACTCTCTGATGTCTTGAGAATCCTTTATGCTTACTGGCACTGCCCTGCAGTTCCTTGCCGCATGAATACCCCTATGAATAATTCCTCACACTTTTCAAGGATTTGTTCATTCCTAGTTGATCAAGTGATTCATACTTTGAAGTACTATCCGATCTTCCGGTAATCCTCTCCAACTATTGCTCGGCAAATACTTATCTGCTTGCATTATGGTTACTCCGTATGTCGAGCAATGCTCATTAGCATCCTTTGTCATCGTGATTTCGAGCATTTGATTCGATTTGTTTGTGAATGCTCGCGATCACCAGTCCTATTTAAAATCCTTCCCTTGGTTCAGACGTCACCCCGGACATGAGCTGGTGTTCGGCGTATCAAGCCTTGCTTCATTTTTGATCTATGTCTATTCAACTTACTTGTCTTTGATCAGAGCCTCTATTTCTGATCCCCCGATTTGGAAACCATAATTCCTTTGCATTTGAGCTTTGAATTAGTCAGTTGTTTCTATAACCTGACCTCCTTGCATTCTTTCATCTTCTGGTTGAGTACCGATACTCACATCAGATCCATTGTGGACCTCCAGGTCCTTTGTTGGGTTTTATCCAATAGGGTCCTTCATATTCAGTAACCTTGTGAGCTTTTCCTCGGATACATAATGCCTTTGGTAAATTGTATCCCTGCTTTTGTCAACCATGCTCTGCTTCCAAGCTTGAGTTATTTATTGCTAAAGTTTGTGATGTGTGTTCCTAAGATGCCCCGATGGGTTGAACCTATGCCTTCCACAATCTGTGTGAACCCAAAAACTTCTACGGGTCATAATCTACTAGTGTTATGCTAGATAAAATCTGAACACTATGGCTTTGTCGAAAATGAGGAGTGAATGATAGGTTATGCATTGATGAAGTGGGAGTCGACCTTGATCCTTTGCGTTCATGCCCATGGACCCGATGTGGAACTTATCATGGAAGCTTCTTGAAATAATAATAATCCCCTTTTGATAAGTTCATCTTGTATCTATGTTTGGTCCTTTGCCACCGTGGTTCCGACCAGATTGTTCTTCTTTGATCTCATTTCTCGGACAAGTTAAAGTACTTGTCTTCTGTAGATCTTTTCTTCTGTCCAACCTCTATCCGGTTCTACCTTCGAGTATTACCCTCTGGTATCTCGAGAATATCACGGAACTACATAGCCTCTTATGAGTTCTTCATCAACTATTATTTCTTGCCGATTCCAATTTCCCACGGGTTCTGAGTTGTTAGACACTCGAGGACACCAATAACTGATTCGAGTCTACACTTTCCTTTCCATTGTTATGTTAACCTTTCTTGTAACGTAACATATTTGAGCAGTGATAATTCGCTGCTTATGTAAATGCCTCGAAATACAACTCTGTCAGTAAGACCTTGTTACTATTGTGATGACATCCCGGTAGCCACCGATGGTAGAGAACTTTGCCTACTGGTCCGCCTCGCCTTGCGAGCAGGAAAATGGTTCTCTTCGTCCCTCGCTCTTGGTACCAACGTTGTTGCCAACATAACTGACAGACTATCCTCTGACCTGCCTTGCTATCATGACCATGCAAATGTTAGCACCCTTCCTGCTTTTAACCCACATGGTGGGCCCATAACCCACAGTTCCATAGGATCGGAACCTGACTCCCCTGTTCATCCCTATTTTCCAAAATTGTTCCTCGCTCTTGGCTTCGTATGTAAATCACGAGCCACCTTCCTAGTGATATATTTTGATATCAGACGCAATACTTATTCCCATTGCTTTGAACCCCTTTCACCCTTTGTTTCAGGTACTGAACGTTTGTCTACCCGGTGAAGCTTCTTATTGCACCTTCTTACCTTGCCCTCGAGGACTTTCTTGAATTTCAACTCGAGAGAGGCCTCTATGCCACGCTCAATGAGATAGCCCCCAGGTACCTATCTTGTGTTGAGTTCCGTCCTTCCCGAGTCTTTCCCCCATACTGCACCCCTTAAATCTCGGGACGAGATTTCTTGTAGTGGAGGAGAATTGTGACACCCAGATAATTAAGCTACAGTAACCACACACTAATGGTGCCATGTCATCGCCATTAATTTTCTAAACCTCACTTTGATCCAAACCGTTAGTCAAATTCAAATTTAAATAGCAAGTGAAATTATTACTTCTTCAAACATTAAATTAAAAATGTAGGGTTGGTTGCAAATATTCACTGAATTATTATCATAGTGTAACCAAAACTTAATAAAGTAATTTAAATTCCCAGAAACATTTAAATGGGGGGCCCAAACAATATTTTAATTGCTTTTAGTTTATATATACAATCCAAACTATTGTTGAATAAATTCCATACTTTTAGAGGCAGTGTCAAAATCTGCAATGCTAATTAAGGACCAAGTCTTATATTTTATCAAACAAGTATACTTTTAAAAATAAAAGCAAAGCGGAAAAAGATAAATAAATAAGTAAAGGAAGAAAATAAAGAGAAAACAGAAACCCTCCCCCCGGGCCACGTGGCCCATTTAGCTAAACAACCAGCCCAACCCACACCCCCACTCATCCCCCTCCTCACGCTACAGGAGCAGGGGAGCCGTGGCGGGCATCCATGGCGCCCCGGCCAGGTGCCAGGCATCCCGCGGCTCCCCCTGTTGGTTAAGAGCGCCCCTAGCGGCCTCCCTCCCCTCTGGAACCCTAGCGCCCAAAATTTCCCCTCCTCCTCTCGTGCTTCTCCTCTGTTCCTCGTGCACGAACTGCCGTCAACGCGCCATCGCCGCCGTCGCGGCCACCATCGTCACCTACGCGCGGGAGGACGTCCAGGAGGTCCAGCGTGGCCTTCTTCGTCCGTCCCGAGCATCAACTCGAGCGGAGCCGCCCCGTAGGCTCGCCATCGAGCTCATCTTCACCGCGTACAACGTCGGCCGCCGTCGTCGATTGCCTCGTCTCCGGTCCGTCCCCGGCCACCTCAAGCTCATCTCCGGCACCATAGTGAGCTCCTTCCCCGATTCCCTAGCTTTTCCCCTTGATCCGTCATCATAGCGTCATCCCCGCGAGTCCGGCCGCCATGGCCGAAGCTTCGCGTCCGTGCGCGCTTGCCTGCGTATGGCCACATCCCCGTGTGCCATGCGCGTGCGCCATGCGCGTGCGCCCTAGATCGCGCCCTAGATCGCGCCCTGCGCGTGCGCGCGCTCACGCCCGCGTGCCTGCTGGTGGCCCTGCTGCTGATGCGCTGCTTGCTTGTGCTGCGGCCTACTGCTACTGCTGCTCATGCACTAGTGCTTGCCTTCTGCAGCTGCTTTTCCTTGCTGCTGATGCTTCCGCTGCTACTGCTTTGCTACTTGCTATTGCTGCTTTGTTCTGCTTACTACTAGCTGCTGCTGTCATTTGTTGCCATCGCTCTTGGCCATAGGTGCCAAGGCCATGTACATGGCCGTGTGTGTGGCCGACTGGGTTGTGTCCAGTAATGGCCGGCCCTTGGTTAAATTAGGCTAGCTAGTATTAGTTTAGTACTAATTTAGCTCATTAGCAAATGGCAAGTGGAGCCAGGCTAATTACTCTAATTAACAAGAATAGTTTCTTTGCTGTCTATGACCTGTGGGCCACACCCTCCCCTTTTGACCAGTCAAGTTGACTTGGTCAACTCAAATTATTACTAATTTCAGAAAATTGCTAAAACTTTGATAATCCATATAAAATAAATTGTAGCTCGGATGAAAAAGTTTTCTACATGAAAGTTGCTCAGAACGACGAGACGAATCCGAATACGCGTTCCGTTCGTCTACCACATGCCCCTAAGTACCTGAACATGCAAATTTTCTCCTCCGTTTCATTTGTCCGAAAATGCTAAACGTGGGGAAACATTCCTGGATGTTATCCCTCTTCGCCGGTAACTAGTAGCACCGCATTAGAACACGTCTAGCTCTGCCTGTTGTCTTGTTATGCTCTTGCTTGCTATGTATTTACTGTTTCTTCCACCTCTTCTCTCCGCTAGACCCCGAGACCGCTGCTGATGCCCCTGTGATCGACTACGTCGACGACGACCCTTCTTCCGTTTCAGCGGAGCTTCCAGGAAAGCCCCCCCCTTTGATCATCCCTATATTCTCATTCCATTCTCTCATGCTTGCATTAGATTTTGCTACTATTATTGATTGCTCCTATTCTGATGCATATCCTGCTTTTGTATCTCCTATTGTTACCTACCCGCTTATCCTAAATTGCTTAGTATAGGTTGGTTAGTTATCCATCAATGACCCCCACCTTGTCCTTGTTGCTCCTGCTTCATCATCGACGACTCGATCAACGTGATCGACGACCAGAGCCCGACACCTCACATCACATCACGCCCCTTTTGTTGCTCGACTCTGCAGAGCTACTATCGAGTGCCGAGGGTGATCCCTCATAACGCACTCCTGATGATAATTCTGTAGTGTAGCTATTCGGTCGTGGTCATCGAGGGTGATTTCCTCTTTCACCATTCCCGATACGGCTCTGTCGTGCAACACCTCAAGTGTGAACCTCGAGGGTGGTCCCTCTTACGTTCACCTTGATGATTACATTGAGTGGAATCTACCGGGGGTGATTCCTTGGGTTTTCCCCTTGATGTCTGGACACACGGTTACCTTGACTTTACTTGAGTCCTTTGGGAAAGTCGGGCCGGCCCGGAGAGCACCCGCAAGATGGTTACGAGGCACGGCCGAGAAGTCAGGCAACCCTCGAGTGGGCTGTGCTTGCCCTTGCCGTATTTCCTCGAGACGGGGCAACGGGGTCACATTATCGTCAGTCTCTGCTAGTCTCCGCAAGCTAATAATACACTATGGTTTGGGTATTTGGTCTGAGTTAGCCTTTGGCCTTAACGCACTAACCACCACGCGAGAATTGTTATGGACCTCGACGTTGCAGTATCAGCCGAAGCTTTGTCAGACGTCCAGTTCAGCATTGCGGCACGGCCGGGCCGGCACCCCAGAGGTGGTGCCTAGGTCCGCCCTGCACGTAACGACCCGGAGTGCTACGGGCGATGGGCCCAGACCCCGGAGTGCTTAGGATGTAGACCGGTGGGGACCTCTCTGCTGAGCCTAGGTAGGGCTATGACGTGTTCATCTTCCGAGGCTGGGCATTGACCCCAGAATGGTGTGTCCGGCCAGAGTGATGAAGCGTGTTGGAAAACGTGGTGCACCCCTGTAGGGAAGATACATATTCGAATACCGTGTCCACGGTAATGGACGTTCAGACTGATATCCTGATCTTTTACAACTAGAAATGGATACGTGAGATATGTTGCTCCCGGATTGCTTTCTCGCAGGGAGTCGAGGAAGGATCTCTGGGCATTAATGTTACAACATGCTTGATAATTAAACTTCTATTCTTTACTCATCTTCATGCTGCAAGATGCTTGGAGCTGCTTGAAGATGCTAGTCTTCGATAGGCTAGGCCTTTCCCCCTATTCTGGCATTCTGCAGTTCAGTCCACAGATACAGCCTTTCCTTTTGATACCAATGCATATTTAGTATAGATCTGATGCTTGTGAGTACTTTGGATGAGTACTCACAGTTGCTTTGCTTCCCCTTTTCCCCCTTCTTTCTTCTTTCTGGTTGTTGCAACCAGATGGTGGATCCCTGGAGCCAGATGCCACCGCCGATGGATACTACTATATGGAGACCGTCGACGACCAGGAGTAGTTAGGAGGTCCCAGGCAGGAGGCCTTGCCTCTTCGATCGTTGTTGCTTTTCTGTTTGCCTTCTCAAGGGATCCTTGTTTAACTTATGTCTGTACTCAGATATTGTTGCTTCCGCTGACTCTTGTGTATCGAGCTATGTATTCGAGCCCTTGAGGCCCCTGGCTTGTAATATGGAGTTTGTATTATTTTATTTGTGTCTAGAGTTGTGTTGTAATATCTTCCCGTGAGTCCCTGATCTTGATCGTACACATTTGCGTGTATGATTAGTGTACGGTCGACTCGGGGGCGTCACACACCAATCCAAACATGATATGAGGTTGTTTTACACATGGATAGCTTCATTTTCATGTCTACTTCATTCTAGATTTTATTTCATGCCTTTTAGTGCACCATGATGAGTGCCACAAGCTTGCAAAGTTGCTATCATGAATCTGTTTATGCCATGCCATGATTTCTTCTAGTGTGAGTTGTGTTGATATCATTTGCCATGTTTGCATTGATGGTACCATCTTTTCTGTGGGTCTTTTGCCCAAGTTCAGTAAGGGAGTTTTCTTCATTGCCTTTAGTACTAGCATGCCATGCTCAAGTTTGCCATGATATGTTTCTGTAGCTTGTAGTTCTCTCACACCGCGGGGCTCCACGTGTCATGCCCTTTCCCCTGGTTACTTTTTCTTTTAATTCATTTCAGCATATTCCATTTTTGGAAAGATACCTTATTCCATTTCAGGCAAGTCCATTTCTGGACGTTTCCGAATATGGCAATGGCCATATCTGTTTAATGCCATTTTAGGCAGGTTTCATCTTAGGGCTTTTGTGAAGATTTTTTTATAAGAACCCCAACATATTATATATGTTTTTGGGGTAGAAAATCCCACCAATCCAGTGGTGGCATTAGTTTTTGCATTTGAGCAATTTCATGACCATGTCATTTTACATCATGTTACTGTTTTGTCATTTTTGTGTGATTTAATTCCAACATATTATGAGGTTGTTTTGCACATGGATAGCTTCATTTTCATGTCTACTTCATTATAGATTTTATTTAATGCCATTTAGTGCGCTGTGATTAGTGCCACAAGCTTGCAAAGTTGCTATCATGAATCTGTTTATGTCATGCCATGATTTCTTCTTGTCTGAGATATGTTGAAATCATTTGCCATGTTTGCATTGATGGTATCATCTTTTCTGTGGGTCTTTTGCTCAAGTTCAGTAAGGGAGTTCTATTCATTGCCTTTAGTACTAGCATGCCATGCTCAAGTTTGCCATGATATGTTTTTGTAGCTTGTAGTTCTCTCACACCGCGGGGCCCCACCTGTCATGCCCTCTTCCCTGGTTACTTTTTTTAATTCATTTCAGCATATTCCATTTCTGGAAAGATACCTTATTCCATTTCAGGCAAGTCCATTTCTGGACGTTTCTGAATAAGGCAATGGCCATATCTGTTTAATGCCATTTTAGGCAGGTTTCAACTTAGGGCTTTTGTGAAGATTTTTTTATAAGAACCCAAACATATTATATATGTTTTTGGGGTAGAAAAATCCCACCAATCCAGTGGTAGCATTAGTTTTTGCATTTGAGCAAGTTCACAACCATGTCATTTTACATCATGTTCTGTTTTGTCATTTTTGTGTGATTTAATTCAAACATGCATTGAGGTTGTTTTGCACATGGATAGCTTCATTTTCATGTCTAATTCATTCTAGATTTTATTTCATGCCATTTCGTGCACTGTGATGAGTGCCACAAGCTTGCAAAGTTGCTATCATGAATCTGCTTATGCCATGCCATGATTTCTTCTAGTCTGAGATCTGTTGATATCATTTGTCATGTTTGCATTGATGCTACCATCTTTTCTGTGGGTCTTTTGCTCAAGTTCAGTAAGGGAGTTTTGTTCATTGCCTTTAGTACTAGCATGCCATGCTCAAGTTTGCCATGATATGTTACTGTAGCTTGTAGTTTACTAGCTCTAAACATTGCTATCTGATGCTGTTTCTGCCATGATCAGTGAAAAATTGCCGTTTGTAAACTGTTGTCATTTGCATTATTGCCATGCTGTTTTAGAATTGTTCTACTAAGAACTAACATTAGCTCAGTGTTCATGATTTGTAGAGCTTCACCTGTACTTCACTGCCATGGATTCTGATTTCATGTTTGGGTGTTGTAGTATGTTTAAACCTTGCATCTAAGTGGCCATGTTGCTGTGTTAAGCAGATTGCATCATATCTTGTTTTGCTTGTCATTTGCGAAGCGTGCATCCGTTTCCGGTGATCTTCATATCGATTTCAACCAAAATCTCCCAACCTATCTAGTGGCATGCTTGGTTTGTCAAGTTGATGCCACGATCATCTTTTCCCTTTCGGAGTACCCATATGCATTGGACATCATATCTTGCATCACATGCCATGTCTTGCATCAAGTTGCTTGCGCATTACACCGTGATTGATTGTTGTTCCCGTGCTTGTGTTCTTGCTTTGGGTAGAGCCGGGAGACGAGTTCGTGAACGAGGATCCTGTCGAGTACGTTTACGAGGAGCAAGCTTTCGACAACCCTGAGAACTTTGCAGGCAAGATGATCATTACCCCCGATATCACTTCTATCTTTGCTTCCTAGTTGTTCACTCTATCGCTATGTCACGCTACCTGCCACTTGTTTATCAAGCCTCCCTTATTGCCATGTCAAGCCTCTAACCCACCTTTCCTAGCAAACCATTGTTTGGCTATGTTACTGCTTTTGCTCAGCACCTCTTATAGCGTTGCTAGTTGCAGGTGAATTGCAGGTTGTTCCATGTTGGAACATGGATATGTTGGGATATCACAATATCTATTATTTAATTAATGCATCTATATACTTGGTAAAGGGTGGAAGGCTTGGCCTTTTGCTCGGTGTTTTGTTCCACCCTTGCCGCCTTAGTTTCCGTCATACCGGTGTTATGTTCCTTGATTTTGCGTCCCTAACACGGTGAGGGTTTATGTGCCCCTCTTGAGAGTTCACTTTGAATAAAACTCTTCAAGCAAGGCCCAACATTTGTTTTACCATTTGCCTAATAACAACTAAAATTTTGCATAGGGAGTAATTAACCCGAGGATTCTTAATCAACCCCCGGGCCAATGCTCCTCATGAGTGTTGGTCCAAACTAGAGCACTGTGCGGGGCCGCTCCAGGGCAACTTGGGGTATTTTGGCACCTCCACGCGTAGCTCATTCGCCGTGGCCTGAGACGAGATACGCGCGGCTACTATCAGGGTGTCGGCACGTCGGGAGGTCTTGCTGTACTTGTTTCACCATTGTCGAAATGTCTTGTGCACCGGGATTCCGAGTCTGATCGGAGGGTCCCGCGATGGAGGATTGTCTCCGCGGATCATGAGCTTGTCATGGGCTAAATTGGGACACCCCTGTAGGGTTTAAACTTTCGAGAGTCGTGCCTGCGGTTATGTGGCAGATGGGAATTTGTTAATATCCGATTGTAGAGAACTTGACACTTGACTTAATTAAAACACACCAACTGCGTGTGTAACCGTGATCGTCTCTTGTCGATGAGGTTCGGGAAGAGAACACGGTGGGGTTATGTTTGAACGTAAGTAGTTCGGGATCACTTCTTGATCACTTCTAGCTTTGCATTCGTTGCGTAGTTTCTCATCTCACTCTTGTACTCGTATGTTAGCCACCATATTTGCTTAGTGCTTGCTGCAACTCCACCTTATACCCACATCCTACCTTTAAGCTTAAATAGTCTTGATCTCGCGGGTTTTGAGATTGTTGAGTCCTCGTGACTCATAGATACTACAAAAATAGTTGCAGGTGCCACTGATACCAATGCAGGTGATGCCACCGAGTTCAAGTGGGAGTACGATGAAGACCTTGGCCGTTACTATGTTTCCTTTCCAGGTGATCAGTAGTGGTGCCTAGTAGGGACAATCGGGACTTAGAATTGGGGGTTGTCTTCTTTTCGTTTGGACCCTTCCGTAGTCGGACCTTGTGTGTACTCTGATTGATGTATGAATAATTTGATCATTGTGTGACGTGGCGATTGTAAGCCTACTATATACTTGTTCATTTACATGGGATTGTGTGAAGATGACCTTTCTTGCGATCATACCAAAATGCGGTTATGCCTCTAAGTCGTGCCTCGACACGTGGGAGATATAGCCGCATCTTGGGCGTTACAAGTTGGTAATCAGAGCAATCCCGACCTAGGAGCCCCCTGCTTGATCGAACCGCTGACGTTGTTGAGTCTAGAACAAAACTGTTTTGAGTCTTAGGATTATATATACCGGAGAGTAGGATTCTTTTTACTCCTTAGCCCCCTTCGTTGCTCTAGTAAGGACTCCTGGCGTAGATGTTTTGGCTTTCCTCTCCTCATTTTTCACTGATTTTTTTAGGATCACGCGGGTATTTTGGGATCGTTCCGATATTGTTGTGACGAGAACATTGTTATTGGTGCCTCCTGACATTTAGGGGTTGTGGCAGTGTCCCGGGGAGTTGAGCTCCGAGGTGTTGTCGTCACAATTTTATCGTTGCAGTTCTGGTATACCTGAGTTCGCCGACATTGAAAATCTCTTTTATGCAGTTAGTGGTGAGATAACCTCGACACCACCCAGTACTGGGGAGGGAGTTCGGGAGTATTGCCATAGCTAGTATAACAGATGCTTTTCGAAGATCGAGGTACACGATTTCTGGAGTTTTCTTGGTTATGTGTTGACGGATGGATACAGTTGGAGCGTAGGGCTTGTTAGTTGTGTGATATATGTTGTGCCTCCCTGTATCCCCAACACCAGATTGCATAACCAGAAAGTTTCGGGAGTTAATATGTGGGAATTAAAGTAGCTCTTAGTTATTTTTCCGACAGATAATTGGTATTGGATTGGGGATCCTTACCATTTATTTGTTCCAGTCATACCTTGTTGTTTCATTCATCAACCTTTGTCTAAGTGGCTTCTCACCTTTATGGTCGTGTAATGTTAACTTTGGAATGCATTCGTTCAATCTCTGTTCGAATGTTTATTGTGAAGACTTCTTTGCACATATCTGTCCATTGATTCAGCTTGTCTATCATGGTTCTAATGGATGTCACCCTCTTCAGGATGGCTCCCCCAACGCGTCTGAATCCGCAGCGTACTGATGGGGAGCAGTCCAACCCTCCGCCACCTCCTCCGCCTCCGTAGGCATGGCAAGCTATGATGGCGGCTACCAACGCCAATACACAGATGCTTTTGTAGCTCTTGCAAGAGCGCAACCAAGGCCAAGGCAACCAAGGAAATCAAGGGCAAGGGCAATTCAACAATCAACCTCAGTTCGCTACCCTCAACCAGTTTCTTGCAAATCAGCCAAAGTCACGCTGATGATTGGCTCGTGGATATCAACAAGCATTTTGAATGCAGCAATGTCAGGCCTGAGGACTACGTCAAGTTCGCTTCTTTTCAGCTCAAGGACCAAGCAGCTGATTGGTATCAGCAGTACAAAGATTCCAGAGGGGGTCGAGTGATTACCTAGAATGACTTCAGCTGGGACTTTCGAGCTCATCACATTCCAACAAGTGTTGTCGAGAGCAAGCGTGAGGAATTCCGCAATCTCAATCAAGGAAGCATGTCCGTGTATTAATACAACATCCAGTTTCAGGAGCTTGCTCGCTTCACAAGACAAGACGTTCCTGATGAAAAGACCATGATCTATCACTTCGGGGGTGGCCTTAGAGAGGATCTGCAGTTAGCTCTCGTTCTTGTTGAGCCTACTCAGTTCGATCGGTTCTACAACATGGCCCTCAGGCAAGAAGCTGCTCAGCTCAAGTGTGAGGCTTCAAAGAAGTGAATCAGGGATGCAGTTCACTCATCTTCTTCCTCACAAGTGGCAGTTAAGCAACAGAAGTTCTGGCTTCCCCCACCTCCTCCTTTTCGTCAGCCCTACCAGCAGAAGAACTCAGGTGGTCGTGGATCTTCCCACCCACCCAACCCAGGCTATCAGAACAAGTCTTAGACTCAGGCTCCGAGGACAGGTGGTCCTCCTCCTCCACCTTTCCATCCACTTTCAGAGGTCACTTGTCACACGTGTAGTTTGAAAGGGCATTACTCAAACAAGTGCACCCAGAAGCACCTTCCGCCTCCTCCTCCGGTCAGGTCAGCAAGCAATGCAGTCGTCAAGCACAATCCCAAGTCTGCAAGGGTGAACATGATGAATTCAGCTCAAGCAGAGGATTCTTCACAAGTGATCATGGGTAATCTCCCAGTTAATGATATTCCTGCAAAAGTTTTATTTGATTCTGGTGCATCACATTCTTTATTTTAAGACCTTCAACAACTACCAGGAGCTGGTAGACAAGGCCACCATACTTGAAGGCAAGCAACAGCAGATTGATAGCCGCAAGCGGAAATATGGCCAGGGAAAGTACAACTCCGGAGCTCAGCAGAAGTCCCGCTATGCCCCATACTCGGGAGGACATACCCATCACACCCACGGAGGACATAATCATGGAGGACATAACCATGGAGGGAATGGGAACAATCACAACCACGACAACAACTCCAAGTCAGGCAATGGAGGCAATGGCAACCAGCACCATCCCGCTCCGGCTCAGAAGGATCTGAGTCATATCACCTGTTTCAAGTGCCAGAAGACAGGACACTATGCCACCGATTGTCCGGAGGCCAAGCAGAGGAATGGAAATGGCAACGGCAATGGAAGCTCAGCAAAGAAGCCCAACCCTTTTCCTCATGCTCAGGTGAATCACCTTGACGTGGAGGACGTCTATGATCAGCCAGACACTGTGGTTGGTAAGTTTTTATTAAATTCACATCCAGTATTGGTACTCTTTGATTCCGGTGCAACGCATTCACTCATATCAAGGGTAGTTGTGGAAAAGTATGGGTCGCCCACCAGAACCCTTAGAACCGCGCTTCAGGTCACTTCCCCAGGAGGAGAGATGACGGCAGGCTTAGGCTGTCATTCGACCCTCAGCATTGGAAATCATGATTTTCCCGCAGAATAGTATTGGAATCCCAGGGATTGGACGTAATCCTAGGAATGGATTGGATGACCAAGTTTGAAGGAAACATCGACTGTGCCCGCAAGACAATTTTGCTCACCACCCCGGAGCAGAAGAGGATCAAGTATGTATCCAGACGCACACCGATGAAGAATCGGGTGAATTCCCTCACGGGTGTTGTTCAGGAGGAAGTGCCCGTAGTGCAAGATTTTCCCGATGTGTTCCAGAGGAATTACCAGGAATGCCACCGGACAGAGACATTGAGTTTTTGATTGAGTTATTGCCCGACACAGCCCCAATATCCAAGAGACCCTATCGGATGCCCCCGAATGATTTGGAAGAGATCAAGAAGCAAATTAAGGAGCTATTGGAGAAGGGATATATTTGGCCAAGCTCGTCACCTTGGGGAGCCCCAGTTCTTTTGGTAGAGAAGAAGGATGGAACCCTGAGAATGGTTGTGGATTATCGTTCATTGAACGATGTGACCATCAAGAACAAGTACCCTCTGCCGATGATTAATGATTTATTTGATCAGCTAGTTGGAGCCAAGGTATTATCCAAGATCGATCTTCGATCAGGGTTTCATCAGTTGAAGATTCGTGAACAGGATATACCCAAAACAGCTTTCACCACCAGGTATGGTTTATATGAGTATACCGTCATGTCCTTCGGATTGACGAATGCCCCTGCGTATTTCATGAGCATGATGAACAAGGTATTTATGGAACATCTGGACAAGTTTGTCGTGGTGTTCATCGATGACATATTGGTTTTCTCCAAGAGCGAGGAAGAGCATAAGGAACATCTGCGTCTAGTTCTGGAGAAACTCCGGGAACATCAGTTATATACCAAGTTCAGCAAATGTGAATTTTGGCTGATGGAAGTCGGATTCCTCGAACATGTTATTTCAGGAGAAGGAATAGCAGTCGACCCCACCAAGGCCGAATCGGTCACCAACTGGCAGTCCCCCACCTCAGTCAAGGAGATCCGCAGTTTTCTCGGACTCGCAGGATATTACCGGAGGTTTATTGAGAATTTCTCCAAGATTGCCAAGCCCATGACTGAGCTGTTGAAGAAGGAAGCCAAGTACATTTGGACCGAGGATTGTGAAGCCAGTTTTCAGGAGCTGAAGAAACATTTGGTTACCGCCCCGGTGCTAATTTTGCCGGACATACACAAGGATTACCAGGTATATTGTGATGCTTCTCGTCAAGGACTCGGAGGAGTGCTCATGCAGGAAGGAAAAGTTGTAGCTTATACCTCCAGACAGCTACGACCTCACGAGATGAATTATGCCACACACGATTTGGAGTTAGCAGCCGTAGTGCACGCACTCAAGACCTGGAGACATTTCCTTGTGGGAAATAGTTGTGATGTTTACACAGATCATAAGAGCCTGAAGTATATTTTCACGCAGAAGGAATTGAACCTCAGGCAGAGGAGATGGCTTGAATTGATCAAGGACTATGACATGAGATTGCATTATCACCCAGGGAAGGCAAATGTTGTAGCAGATGCTTTGAGCCGTAAAAGTTATGTGAACACCCTCATAGCTGGAGGATTACCTCAGGAATTAGTCGACGATCTCAGAGAGCTCCAACTGGAGATAGTACCGAGAGGATTTGTCGCCACCTTGGATATACAGTCCACTCTGACCGAAAGAATCTGTGAAGCCCAGAAGACAGACAAGGAAATTGCAGAGATAAAGGAAAAGATGAGTAAGGGAAAGGCTAAAGGTTTTCGTGAAGATGAGCACGAAACTTTATGGTTTGAGGATCGCATCTATGTGCCTAATGACCCAGAGGTCAGGAACTTAATTCTTCAGGAGGCCCATGATTCACCGTACTCGATTCACCCAGGCAACACCAAGATGTATCTGGATTTGAAGGAAAGTTTCTGGTGGACAGGTATGAAGAAGGATATTGCCGAGTACGTAGCAGTATGCGATGTTTGTCAGCGAGTAAAGGCGGAACATCAAAAGCCGGCAGGGTTACTTCAACCTTTGCCGATACCCGAGTGGAAATGGGAAAAACATGGAATGGATTTTATCACAGGATTACCGATGACCCGTTCAGGTTATGATTCTATCTGGGTAGTGGTTGATCGCTTGACCAAGGTAGCTCATTTCATTCCCATGAAGACCACATATACGAGCGCTAAGTTAGCCAAGATATACATGACCAGGATCGTATGTCTGCATGGAGTTCCGAGGAGTATCGTGTCAGATAGAGGAACACAATTTACCTCAAAGTTTTGGAATCAGTTGCATGAAACTTTGGGTACGAGGCTGGAGTTCAGTACAGCTTTTCATCCGCAGACAGATGGACAGACCGAGAGAGTCAACCAGATTTTGGAGGACATGTTGAGAGCCTGTGCGCTAGACTATGGGTCTAGCTGGGATGACAACTTGCATTTGCAGAGTTCTCGTAGAACAACAGCTATCAGACCAGTCTGAAGATGGCCCCTTTCGAAGCTCTATACGGAAGGAGGTGTAGAACACCATTGCTGTGGGATGGTGTTGGAGACCGAAAACATTTTGGTCCCGATCTTATCAGAGACTCCGAAGAGAAGGTCAAGCTAATTCGAGATAGACTCAAGATAGCCCAGTCGAGATAGAAGAGTTATGCCGACAGTAAATGCAAGGAGATAACGTATGAAGTTGGAGACCGAGCATATATCCGTGTGTCCCCACTTCGTGGAATCAAGAGGTTTGGTGTTAAAGGAAAGTTGGCACCCAGGTTCATTGGCCCCTACAAAATCCTCGAACGTCGTGGAGAAGTTTCTTACAAGCTGGAATTGCCGGAAGGGTTGTCCGGAGTTCACAATGTCTTCCATGTTTCTCAGCTGAAGAAATGCCATGCTGAGATGGCCGAAATTCCGTTGAGAGACACAGTGCCCCTAGAGGCCATACAACTCGACAGTGATCTGACTTGTGAGGAGAAACCCGTCCGAATTCTCATAACTGCGAATAGAGTCACCCGCAGCAAGATCATTAAGTTTTGCAAGGTTCTGTGGAGTCATCATTCCGAGGAGGAAGCCACCTGGGAGCGAGAAGAAGACCTCCGCCGAGACCACCCGCACCTATTTGCTAGCCAACCCGAATCTCGAGGGCGAGATTCATCTTAAGGTGGGTAGGTTTGTAACATCCCAAATTTCCCATTTGGAATGTTTTACAATTATAGCTAACCATCTATGCATATTGCTTGAATTGAGTGACATTTGAATTATTTCAGAGGCTTTTGAGTTTGTTGGAATTTGGATTCAAATTGGCAGTCGAATTTATTTCAAATAATGCCTGACAAATACTTGAGCAAAAGTATGAGAGGAGTACACATGACACTCCAAAAATGTCAGAAGAAAAATATTGCCAAAAAGTTTGAATTCAAATTTGATTTTTATTTGGGATTTCCAGAAAATGTTTTTCTCAGTTTGAGTTTTGCCCCTGGAAAAATGTCCACGTTGTAGGATAATTTCCCCTACGAATTTTGATATATATATATGTCCTATATAAAAATAATATATATTTTCTATGTTTTCTCTTCTCTCTAATTCAAAAAAAGGAAAGAGGCAAAGCCCCAGGCGCCAGCGAGGCCAACCGGCCCAGCCAGCGGGGCAGGCGCCAGCCCGCCAGCGCCCGAGCTGCCGCAGCCCAGCGCGCCACGCCCAAATCCTCTCCCCCTCGGTCGCCCGCTCGCCTCCACCCCTCTCTCTCTCGCTGACGCGCCGGCCCCACCCCTTTCCTTCCCCTCCTCCACGCCTTGCCAAGCCGGAGCACAACCGGAGCACGCCCATCGGCGCGATCTTCGCAGGATCACGCTCCGAAGCCTTCCCCTCGCGCATGCTTATGTCCTATAAATACCTACGCCCTTCCTCTCCCGAACCCCCCTAAAACCCTAGCCCAAAACCCACCGCAGCTCGTGCCCTCGCCGATCGAATCTCGCCGCCGCCACCTCGGTTCGCCGCCACTTACGCTGTCGGTGAGCACCCCCTGCCCATCCAAGCTACTCCACCCGCACCGCCACTTCATCTCGCACCTCCCTGACATCCTCTCGTCGCCCAGGAGCCGCCGGAGCCATCGCCCCCAAGCTTGACCGCCGCTCGCCGGAGCTGCAGCTCACCAGGGAGCCGCCGCCGTTGCCCCGATCGCCATAGTCGCCCCCGAGCTCCACTGACTCCATCCCCGACCTCCCCTCAAGCTGGCGCACCCGCCTGACGACTTCGCCGCCGCCCCGGACCACCGGAGCACCCCCGCCACCAATGTCCGAGCCCACCTCGCCGTCGACCGCCGCTGTAAGCCACCGGACTCCCCTCCACCGTTGGATCTCGCTTGTACAACTTAGATTAGAAGAGTGAAGGGGTACATTTTTTTTAAAAGTCGGTTTAGTGGCCGGTTAAGTTAGATCGAACCGACTGGTTTTCTTTTTCTTTCTTTCTGTTAACCGCGGGCGCACCTTAGTTATTTTACGCCTAGGCGATGGATAGACTAGTAGCGTCTGTTTTCCTTTTTCTTTTGGTTTTATTTTCTGTTTTTAGCAGAATAGTTCTGTTTTTGTTTTTGCTATTTCTATTAGAAGGTTTATCGTTTTTAGTTGATTCTTTTTTTGTTAGTTTGCAAATTTGTTGTAGTTTCTGTAGAAAATATGTTTAGCCCTGTTTAAATTATTAGAAATAGTTTTATATTAGATTTAGACAAATTAGTTTTTCTGCCATAAATTGAGTTAGGATTTTTTTAGTGATTCTTTTTGCTACTGCTTAGTTTTGACCATGCCTAGCAGTAGGAACTTGTTTGGGGTATTTTAGATTTAATAAACAATTAGTTTTATGTCGAAATCAAGTTTTTCTTGTTTATTTAGCTAGCTACTGTTTTCCTACTGTTCTAGTTAGTAAATAATTTTATTTTTATTATGTTATAGTTTATTTTAGATTAGTTTCTGTAGCTACAGAGGAGGAACTTTTATTTATGGTAGAATAATTTTTTTATTTTATTTTCTTTGCTAGGATTGTTTTAGGCATAATAGGAGTTATATAATAGCTTTTGATGTGATTCTTTTTGCTACTAGTTTGTATGATGTTTTCCCTTCTATTAGTTAGCAAAACCAATGCTTAGGTTCTGTTAAGAAAAGTTTTAGTTGTGTAAAACTATTTCTTAATTGTTGCTTGATATGATGAAAACCTTGATTTGCTTTCTCTGAGTTTTTCTTTGGTTTTGGTTTGAGTGCTTGGGTGTTTTACTTCAACTTGCTGTTATGTTATATTGTGCTATACTTATTTGTGCTATTGTTTGACTCGGTAGAATTCCCGGAGTGCGAAGCCTGCTGTTACGAGTCGCTAGCTTTCGAAGACCGTCAGCCAGGCAAGTCATTTGATCATATTTTTACAATACCTATGATTTTATTGCATTAGAATTATACCTCCCCACCATGCATGCAGTAGGAGAATTTTGTGAAGTTATGTTCTTGAGTAGTATCATGAGGTAGGATGAACCCTTCTCCCTTGTTACCGATGCCCGGGACGATGTAGTTTATTTTGCTATGCTCGTAGACGGGGTTGGTTGAGTGATTCAGAAGGGAGATGCGAGAGTCAAGATGATGAAAACCCATGACATCAAGCTCAAGATGGACATAAAAATTCACTACTGGGTGGAGGACGGTTGACGGGCACCCTGGAGAAACCAGGGGATGGCCGGGATGCATGGAGAAGCGCCATGACATCTTGCGGAAAGCTTCACCCAGCCACGAAGAGACAGATGGATACCCCATTGACCGGAAGCTTACCTGTGCAGCCGCAAGCCATTATGGGCTCTGGCTTGGTCGACCCTAGGCGTGACTCTGGCCGGACGGTGCTACGAGATGTAGAAGAACGGTAGGATTGGATGGGCACCGGCAGTGGCCCAGAGGAACTCTTCGAAAGACCCTGTTTCATTCGTCCCGTCATCAAACACCAGGCAGTGCGAGGACATAAAGGAGGGAACGATTCTTGCGGGTAAAGTGCACAAGACTCTGCAGAGTAACAACCTAATCGATTAGCTGTGTCCCCGGTTACGGACAAATGAGCCCGTGGGATTGGAGTATTTCATATATCTCAACACTGTACTTAATAAATTAATTCAGGGGGTTATTTAATAATTGGGAATGAGACATTGGTTGGCGGAACCATCTCAATAACTACCAACATTTTGTAGTAATTGCAAACAAGTCCTTGTTGTAGGGAAAAATCGGCTTTTTCGCAAAACAATGAAACTTAGAGCCCCGCAGCCAAATTGCATATATATTAGTAATTTTATTGTTGTTCTCTCTTCATGACTTGCCGGCATATTCAAAATGCTGACCTACACGGCTGCAACGTCTTATGTTGCAGAGGAATTTTCCGATCAGGAGTGAGGCTACGATCCACGCTTGGCGATTGCCCTATGGAGACGGATGGACTCGCTGTTCGTCTAGGCTTCCGCAGCTTTATTTAGTTTATTTCTCATGAGTTGGCCTTCGGCCGAATTTATTGTGATCTAATAAGGACTCGATATGAGAATCGTGTAATAAATTCAGGTGTGATTGAACTTTGAATCTTTGCATCAATGTACTGTGTGTGCCAGCATGATCTTGGGATGGTACAGCTACACAGAGACATGACCGATTTTGGGTCGGGTCGCTACAGAGATGGTATCAGAGCACACGCTGACCGTAGGATGTAACCCCTAGGATCGGAAAGCCATAGGAAGAGACTATTTTATTTTATGTCCTTATCATTCCATAATTCTCCCCTGTTCATTTCTGACTTCTCTCCGATTTTCAACATTCTAGATGGCCGCCGAGTTCACCCCAGTTCTGCTACCGGGGTTTTGCCAGCCAGATGAGACGATGCTTCTCGGCAAGAAGCTGGTTCAGATCGTGAAGAAGCTGAAGATTGCTCTGCTCTCAATCACCGGGAAGCCTACCAATGCACTTCCGACGGATACCCGCTACAGGATTAAGGTGCACATTCCAGGGAGGACCTTCGGAGGACATTCAGAGCCCATTGACTTTGAGTTTACCGATTTCACTTGGATCCTCGGAAGAGACATGGCGATTTATCGTGCACTTGGACATCTCCGAGAAGAGTACAGGGCCGAGCTCGACCCATCAGACCTCGCCATGATTTCTCGCAGAGCTAGGAATGGAGATATCGTCCGTAGCGTAGAGGACGACTCCATTCTTTCATATGTCCAAGACTTGGAGAGTCTCATCAGGAACCGGGAAATCCAGACGCGCCGAAACTCGAAGGTACACAGGAGGCTGTTGTTCCGTGAACTGGAACTGGAGGAGAAGGCACGCGCGGACTTCCTTGAACATGAAGAAGAAGTCAAGGATTTTATGGATTGAATCGAGGACCGGGATAAATATATTGCCACACTGGAGGAGAAGATGGACCTGGGAGAAGACCTTTTTCCGAGTGGAGATGATGGACCCCTCATGAGCAATGACCAGGATTATGAAGAGAGCTCCACCGAAGGAAGCCGCAAGAGGAGACACCGCACCAGAGGACGCCGCAACGGAGGACGCAAGAATAATTGATGAAGACATTTAGTCGACCGCCATGTTATTATATTTTTTTCTCTCGTCGATCAGTTAGGCCGTTATTTTCGATTAGTCGCGAGATTTTGTAATCCGAGATGGAACCTTGTTTGAGATGAATGAATAAATGATTGGTGTGATTATGATTGTGCATTCATATGGGTAGTGCTATTTTCTCATTAGACCCTTGTTCTATTCTAATTTCTCATCCACTCCAAAACACCAGATGCCTCCGAGACGTGTCCCCGGTTTCAACTTTCCGCCGGAGCTCACCCAACTGATCCAGCAGCAGAATGCCCTGATGCAGATGCTCATCCAGAACCAGAACAACAACAACAACAACAACAACAACAACAACAACAACAACAACAACAACAACAACAACAACAACAACAACAACAACAACAACAACAACAACAATCCACCGCCACCACCCCCTGTTGACAACTTGACCCGCTTACTAAGGCTGAATCCGCCAGTGTTCTCTAGCAGCACTGAGCCGATTGTGGCCGATGATTGCCTCCGCAAGGTCAGAAGGGAGTTAGCCACTGCTGGGTGCACAGATGCAGAGAAGGTGCGCTTTGCCGCACATCAGCTTGATGGACCTGCAGCCTCTTGGTGGGAGAACTACACGACCACTTATCCGGTCGCCAGCATGACATGGGATCAGTTCCAGCAGGCTTTCCGCACTGCTCATGTCTCAGCTGGAGCCATGAGTCTGAAGAAGCATGAGTTCCGCAACTTACGCCAGGGGAACCGTACTGTGGGGCAGTACGTGGATGAGTTCAGCAAATTATCTCGCTATGCCCCAGATGATGTGGCCACAGATGCCGCAAAGCAAGAGAAGTTTCTCGAGGGACTCAATGATGAGCTAGGAATGCAGCTAATGGTGGCTACCTTCAACAACTACCAGGAGCTGGTAGACAAGGCCACCATACTTGAAGGCAAGCAGCAGCAGATTGATAGCCGCAAGCGGAAATATGGCCAGGGAAAGTACAACTCCGGAGCTCAGCAGAAGCCCCGCTATGCCCCATACTCGGGAGGACATACCCATCACACCCATGGAGGGCATAACCACGGAGGGAATGGGAACAATCGCAACCACGACAACAAATCCAAGTCAGGCAATGGAGGCAATGGCAACCAGCACCGTCCTGCTCCGGCTCAGAAGGATCTGAGTCATATCACCTGTTTCAAGTGCCAGAAGACAGGACACTATGCCACCGATTGTCCGGAGGCCAAGCAGAGGAATGGAAACGGCAACGGCAACGGCAATGGAAGCTCAACAAAGAAGCCCAACCCTTTTCCTCGTGCTCAGGTGAATCACCTTGACGTGGAGGACGTCTATGATCAGCCAGACACTATGGTTGGTAAGTTTTTATTAAATTCACATCCAGTATTGGTACTCTTTGATTCCGGTGCAACGCATTCATTCATATCAAGGGTAGTTGTGGAAAAGTACGGCTTGCCCACTAGAACCCTTAGAACCGCGCTTCAGGTCACTTCCCCAGGAGGAGAGATGACGGCAGGCTTAGGCTGTCATTCGACCGTCAGCATTGGAAATCATGATTTTCCCGCAGACCTCATAGTATTGGAATCCCAGGGATTGGACGTAATCCTAGGCATGGATTGGTTGACCAAGTTTGAAGGAAACATCGACTGTGCCCGCAAGACGATTTTGCTCACCACCCCGGAGCAGAAGAGGATCAAGTATGTATCCAGACGCACACCGATGGAGAATCGGGTGAATTCCCTCATGGGTGTTGTTCAGGAGGAAGTGCCCGTAGTGCAAGATTTTCCCGATGTGTTTCCGGAGGAATTACCAGGAATGCCACCGGACAGAGACATTGAGTTTTTGATTGAGTTATTGCCCGGCACAGCCCCAATATCCAAGAGACCCTATCGGATGCCCCCGAATGATTTGGAAGAGATCAAGAAGCAAATTAAGGAGCTATTGGAGAAGGGATATATTCGGCCAAGCTCGTCACCTTGGGGAGCTCCAGTTCTTTTGGTAGAGAAGAAGGATGGAACCTTGAGAATGGTTGTGGATTACCGTTCATTGAACGATGTGACCATCAAGAACAAGTACCCTCTGCCGATGATTACTGATTTATTTGATCAACTAGTTGGAGCCAAGGTATTCTCCAAGATCGATCTTCGATCAGGGTATCATCAGTTGAAGATTCGTGAACAGGATATACCGAAAACAACTTTCACCACCAGGTATGGTTTATATGAGTACACCGTCATGTCATTCGGATTGACTAATGCCCTTGCGTATTTCACGAGCATGATGAAGAAGGTATTTATGGAATATCTGGACAAGTTTGTCGTGGTGTTCATCGATGACATATTGGTTTTCTCCAAGAGCGAGGAAGAGCATAAGGAACATCTAACATCAGTTATATGCCAGTTCAGCAAATGTGAATTTTGGCTGAAGGAAGTCGGATTCCTCGGACATGTTATTTCAGGAGAAGGAATAGCAGTCGACCCCACGAAGGTCGAATCGGTCACCAACTGGCAGTCCCCCACCTCAGTCAAGGAGATCCACAGTTTTCTCGGACTCGCAGGAAATTATCGGAGGTTTATTGAGAATTTCTCCAAGATTGCCTAGCCCATGACTGAGCTGTTGAAGAAGGAAGCCAGGTACATTTGGACCGAGGATTGTGAAGCCAGTTTTCAGGAGCTGAAGAAACGTTTGGTTACCGCCCCGGTGCTAATTTTGCCGGACATACACAAGGATTACCATGTATATTGTGATGCTTCTCGTCAAGGACTCGGAGGAGTGCTCATGCAGGAAGGAAAAGTTGTATCTTATACCTCCAGACAGCTACGACCTCACGAGATGAATTATGCCACACACGATTTGGAGTTAGCAGCCATAGTCCACGCACTCAAGACCTGGAGACATTTCCTTGTCAGAAACAGTTCTGATGTTTACACGGATCATAAGAGCCTGAAGTATATTTTCACGCAGAAGGAATTGAACCTCAGGCAGAGGAGATGGCTTGAATTGATCAAGGACTATGACATGAGATTGCATCATCACCCAGGTAAGGCAAATGTTGTAGCAGATGCTTTGAGCCGTAAAAGTTATGTGAACACCCTCATAGCTGGAGAATTACCTCAGGAATTAGCCGACGATCTCACAGAGCTCCGACTAGAGATAGTACCGAGAGGATTTGTCGCCACCTTGGATATACAGTCCACTCTGACCGAAAGAATCCGTGAAGCCCAGAAGACAGACAAGGAAATTACAGAGATGAAGGAAAAGATGAGTAACGGAAAGGCTAAAGGTTTTCGTGAAGATGAGCACATAACTTTATGGTTTGAGGATCGCATCTATGTGCCTAATGACCCAGAGGTCAGGAAGTTAATTCTTCAGGAGGCCCATGATTCACCGTACTCGATTCACCCAGGCAACACCAAGATGTATCTGGATTTGAAGGAAAGTTTCTGGTGGACAGGTATGAAGCAGGATATTGCCCAGTACATAGCAGTATGCGATGTTTGTCAGCGAATAAAGGAGGAACATCAGAAGCCGGCTGGGTTACTTCAACCTTTGCCGATACCCGAGTGGAAATGGGAAAAACTTGGAATGGATTTTATCACAGGATTAGCGAGGACCCGTTCAGGTTATGATTCTATCTGGGTAGTGGTCGATCGCTTGACCAAGGTAGCTCATTTCATTCCCGTGAAGACCACATATACCAGCGCTAAGTTAGCCAAGATATACATGACCAGGATCGTATGTCTGCATGGAGTTCCGAGGAGTATCGTGTCAGATAGAGGAACACAATTTACCTCAAAGTTTTGGAATCAGTTGCATGAAACTTTGGGTACGAGGCTGGAGTTCAGTACAGCTTTTCATCCGCAGACAGATGGACAGACCGAGAGAGTCAACCAGATTTTGGAGGACATGTTGAGAGCCTGTGCACTAGACTATGGGTCCAGCTGGGATGACAACTTGCCATATGTAGAGTTCTCGTACAACAACAGCTATCAGACCAGTCTGAAGATGGCCCCTTCCGAAGCTCTATACGGAAGGAGGTGTAGAACATCATTGCTGTGGGATGGTGTTGGAGACCGAAAACTTTTTGGTCCCGATCTTATCAGAGACTCCGAAGAGAAGGTCAAGCTGATTCGAGATAGACTCAAGATAGCCCAGTCGAGACAGAAGAGTTATGCCGACAGTAAACGCAAGGAGATAACGTATGAAGGGTGAGACCGAGAATATTTCCGTGTGTCCCCACTTCGTGGAATCAAGAGGTTTGGTGTTAAAGGAAAGTTGGCACCCAGGTTCATTGGCCCCTACAAAATCCTCGAACGTCCTGGAGAAGTTGCTTACAAGCTGGAATTGCCGGAAGGATTGTCCGGAGTTCACAATGTCTTCCATGTTTCTCAGCTGAAGAAATGCCATGCTGAGATGGCCGAAATTCCGTTGAGAGACACAGTGCCCCTAGAGTCCATACAACTCGACAGTGATCTGACTTATGAGGAGAAACCCGTCCGAATTCTCGAGACTGCGAATAGAGTCGCCCGCAGCAAGATCATCAAGTTTTGCAAGGTTCTGTGGAGTCATCATTCCGAGGAGGAAGCCACCTGGGAGCGAGAAGAAGACCTCCGCCGAGACCACCCGCACCTATTTGCTAGCCAACCCGAATCTCGAGGGCGAGATTCATCTTAAGGTGGGTAGGTTTGTAACATCCCAAATTTCCCATTTGGAATGTTTTACAATTATAGCTAAGCATCTATGCATATTGCTTGAATTGAGTGACATTTGAATTATTTCAGAGGCTTTTGAGTTTGTTGGAATTTGGATTCAAATTGGCAGTTGAATTTATTTCAAACAATGCCTGAAAAATACTTGAGCAAAAGTATGAGAGGAGTAAACATGACACTCCAAAAATGTCAGAAGAAAAATATTGCCGAAAAGTTTGAATTCAAATTTGATTTTTATTTGGGATTTCCAGAAAATGTTTTTCTTAGTTTGAGTTTTGCCCCTGAAAAAATGTCCACGTTGTAGGATAATTTCCCCTGAGAATTTTGATATATATATATGTCCTATATAAAAATAATATATATTTTTCTACGGTTTCTCTTATCTCTAATTCAAAAAAAAGGCAAAGCCCCAGGCGCCAGCGAGGCCAACCGGCCCAGCCAGCGCCAACCGGCCCAGCCAGCGGGGCAGGCGCCAGCCCGCCAGCGCCCGAGCCGCCGCAGCCCAGTGCGCCACGCCCAAATTCTCTCCCGCTCGGTCGCCCGCTCGCCTCCACCCCCTCTCTCTCTCTCGCTGACGCGCCGGCCCCACCCCTTTCTTTCCCCTCCTCCACGCCTTGCCAAGCCGGAGCACAACCGGAGCACGCACGTCGCCGCGATCTTCGCGGGATCACGCTCCGAAGCCTTCCCCTCGCGTAAGCTTATGTCCTACAAATACCTACGCCCTTCCTCTCCCGAACCCGCCTAAAACCCTAGCCCAAAACCCACCGCAGCTCGCGCCCTCGCCGATCGCATCTCGCTGACGCCACCTCGGTTCGCCGCCACTTACGCCGTCGGTGAGCACCCCCCTGCCCATCCAAGCTACTCCACCCGCACCGCCACTTCATCTCGCACCTCCCTGACATCCTCTCGTCGCCCAGGAACCGCCGGAGCCGTCGCCCCCAAGCTTGACCACCGCTCGCCGGAGCAGCAGCTCACCAGGGAGCCGCCGCCGTTTGTCACATCCCTAGCTTCTGACATTGCACTAGGCTAACTTCATGTGTGCATCATGTTTAAACTTTGAAAGAAACTTGAAATGGGGATTGCCTAAACCCTAGCATTAAAGGAATTCACTAGGTTCAACCAAAATATTTCCAGCAAATCCAAATGGCTTTCAAAAATGTTCATCATTCTTGGAAAATGCTGGAAACAGTAACCAGAGGTGATGCACATTTTTCCATGACATATTTGGGCTCTGGATTAAATCATACTCTATTTGCATTTGGGCATTTAAATGCTATTAAATATTTTAAATGCTCAAATAATCATAAACTAAAATGTTTATTGTAGGATATATTCCCAACAGTGATCATGAGTAGTTTCATGATTTTTGGAAGTGTCTTAGTATTTTTAATAAAGCCCTAAAGACTACAGAATATTAGAAAACAGAAACAAATAAAAAAAGAGAGAGAAAGGAAGCCTACCTGGCCTCACCTGTCGCAGTCCAGCTGGCCAGCCCACCTGGCCGGCCCAGCCCAGCGCCGCTGCCAGTCATCTCCCACCTCTCGCCAGTAGGACGAGAGGCGTGTGGCGCCGTGCGCGCCCACGCGCCCCGGCCACCTCCTGCTTACCTGCTCGCCGCTGAAGGCACCCGAGGGCGCCACGCACTCCCCTCAACCCCTCTGGCCCTCTCTCACTCTACCCGTGCTCCTCCTCCCCTCTGTGTCCCTCCCACGCACACGGCCGAACGCCACCGCCGCCGCCGCTCGTCGTTGCCGTGTCCACCGCCTCCCCCTTGCTTTCCCGACCAGTCCAGGAGCACCGCCACATCGTCCCCGACCTCTCCGCCAAGTCAAGCAAGCCGGGACGCACCGCAGCACCGCCCTGTCGCCATCTTCAACCTCAGACCGCCGGAGATCCCTCTCGCCGCCCCGCTCGCTCCGGTGCTTCCCCAAGCACGCCGAGGCCACCTCTCCACTCGCCGTGAGCTCCTCTACTGATTCCCCCTTCTCACATGTCCATTAGCTCATCATAGCCTTCGTTTCCGTTGAGACCGAGACCTCACCGGCGCCGGACTTGACGCCGTCGTCGTTTTGGTTAGCCTCCGTTTAAACCGAGCACGTAGCCGTGCTCAGTGCACCCCCAGGAGGCCATAGCACCCCTCCGCACCCCGTGTCATGCTCCCTAACGTTGTCCCCGTGCTAACCCGAACTTCGGCCGCCGCCTTGGAGCTCGCCGTCGTCGGCTCCGGCCACCATAGGCCCGGTCGACACCACCACTCGACGTGCGCCTGCAAGAGCTCTCCAATGAGCCCAAGAACGGCCTCGTCCGTGCCCTGTGGGCGTTTTCCGAGCCGCGCCGCCGTCTCGGGCCTCGCCGGCGTCGAGTCGCCGGCGGGTTTGACCTCATTTGACCCGGTTTGACCCCAGTTTGACTCCCCCTGAGTCACTGACGTGTGGGCCCATGCTCTTAACTAAACTGGATTAGTATTAGTTTAGCGCAAAATAATCTGGATTAGTTAGGTTAGTCACTGACAGGCAGGTCCCACTGGTCAAGTTTGACCTGGACCGTCTCCGTTGACCACTGACGTCACAGTGACGCAGTGCTGATGCAATAACTCATTTCTGGATTTAATTTTTATATAAGAAATTCCAGAAAATGTAGTAAACTTCTAAAAATCATAGAAAATAATCTATAACTCAGATTGAAAAGATTTATATATGAAAAATGATCAGAAAAATCCAATCTATCCATCTGTACTGGTTTCATGCATGTCTAAACAACTTAACCTTGCTGTTTAGTTCAAAACATGATAAGGCACTATTTAAATTCATAATTTGAGTTTGGGATTGAACCTTTGGTTCAAAATGACCCAAACCCATCTGTTGTAGTTGCATTAGCCAAAACACATTCATATTGCCATGTCTTAGCATGCATCATAATTGTTGCATTGCATTGATTGTGTTCTTCCTTGTTTGCCGGTGGTTGTCCCCTCTCGATAGCTGTGATTCCGACGATGAGTTCGATGACACCGATGAAGAACTATAATATCTTCATAAGTGCCAGGCAAGCAAACCCCCTTGTCCATTCCGATACAAACCCACTCTCTCGCTCCCGCTCTCTTTTACTGCATTAGGACAACAACGATTCATCTGTTACTTGCTGCGGTAGTTGAACCCCTTATCCTCTGCATGACCTGTCATTGCCACAGTAAGTAGATGAAACCCACTAGCATGAGTAGGAGTTGTTTGAGCCCTGATGTGCCTACTCATTCATGCTTGTTTTTCATGCCTGCTATTGCTTAGAGTTGTGTCAGGTCTGATTCATCGGGGATGAGTTGGAATAGTGATGAACATGTCCTACTGTGTGTGAGCTAAGTGTGTGAACACGATTTGGTAAAGGTAGCGGTGAGAGGCCATGTAGGAGTACATGGTGGGTTGTCTCATTGAAGTCGTCCTCAGGAACTGAGTTCTGTGTTTGTGATCCATGATACAGTTACTACCACGCATTGGGCCTGAAACCAATGGACCCTCTCGGCTTCTTAATCACCCTTGTCCTCTGTCCAGGAGTTGCAAGTAGTTTCTGGTGTTTGTAGTATGCTGGAGGCCGTGTGCAGCATTGACCCGAGGGGTGGGCTGTGATGCGGTAGGCATGTGGCCGGGCATGCCGGGCGCCCGTTTGGTGTCTCGGAACCCTGTACACATCGTTCGGGGCCGTATGTGGAAACCTCGGCCGGACACCCTGCGGATGGAACCTGAATAGGCGATAAACCTGGACTAGAGACTTGAGTGTTTAGGTAGGCTGTGGCCGACACCCACGTTGGGCTTCCGCTTGATGGTTGCCGAGTACATGTCGTGTAAACGGCGGTAAGTGGTGAGAGCGTGTGTGACGAAGTACACCCCTGCTGGGTTAATATGATCTATTCGAATAGCCGTGTCCGCGGTAAAGGACTTCTGGGTTGCCTATAACAGTTCATAGACAAGTGAAAGTGGATACTCTAAAATGCGCAAGATAAGCGTGAGTGCTATGGATGGCGTTCTCGTAGGGAGACGGGAGCGGATCCATAGTGGTGTATTGATATGGTGAATATGTGGACTCGTGTGCGCCACCTCAAAAGAGTTACTTGCAGTCGTAGTTTAGGATAGCCACCGAGTCAAAGCTGGCTTGTTGTTAAACTGCATCACCCCCTTTGTTGATACTGATGCATATGTAGCTAGTTCTGATCTAAGTCTTGCTGGGTACATTTGTACTCACGTTTGCCTATTTTATGTTTTGCAGAGAGACGTCGGTCTCGCTAGTAGTTCTGTGTGGACTTCGACGTTTAGCTTGATACCTCAGCTACGATCTTGTGCCCTCGGCAGGATCTGGTAGATAGTCAAGCTTCTCAGCCTTTTTCATTTGTAGATGTTTGTACTCAGACATGTTAAGCTTCCGCATGTGTTTGACTTGTATGCTCTGAATGTCGGGTCATGAGACCTATGTTTGTAATATCTCGCTCCTCGGAGCCTAATGAATAAATACTTGAGTCGTAGAGTTATGCTGTGATGCCATGTTGTATTTACACATATCGAGCATATTGTGTGTATGATTGAAATGCTTGGTATGTGTGGGATCCGACAACCTAGTTATTTATCCTTGGTAGCCTCTCTTATGGGGAAATGTAGTCTTGTGCTTCCATGAGCCATAGTAGTCCGCTACAGCCCGGTTCACCGGAGTCCTGCTAGCCCAGCACTACTGCTCCGGAACACTTGACTGGCCGGCATGTGATTCACTTCGTTCCTGTGTCTGTCCCTTCGGGGAAATGTCACGCGGTGACATTCGGAGTCCTGCCTAGCCTGCTATAGCCCGGGTTCCCGGAGTCCTGTTAGCCCAGTGCTACAGCCCGGATTCGCACGCTGCTGACCGACATGCTCGATGTTGATTCACGTATGCCTGTCCCCGTAAGTTAGTGCCACTTTGGGTTCACGACTAGTCATGTCGGCCCGGGTTCTCTGGCATATGGATGCTAGCGACATTATCATATACGTGAGCCAAAAGGCGCGAACGGTCCCGGGCCATGGTAAGGCGACACCCGTGGGAATACCGTGCGTGAGGCCGCAAAGTGATATGAGGTGTTACAGGCTAGATCGAAGTGACTTAGAATCGGGGTCCTAACAGCGTTGGTATCAGAGCCTGACTGCCTGTAGGATTACCAAGCCAAACTAGTCGAAGTTGAGTCTAGAAATGCTTTAGTTATACAAGGGAATTGATTGTGGAAGGGAACGTAAGGCTCTTTTTATTACTTTACCTTATGCCCTTCTGATCTGAGTCACCCTCTTCTCTTCTACGGGGATTAAGAACTAGGCTTCTCATCTTTCTATCAGGATCACGTGTTACTAATCTATAGACTCATAGGATTGATGGATTTAAGCCTCAGTTCAGTTCCTACTACTTCCGTATGTTGACCATTGATCCCGGAAGTTTATATTGTGATGTTGAGTGGTTATGCCACCATTTTGTAGGATGTCTCAAATCCTTTGAGCATTTACAGCCGTTATGCTGTCCGAGTCATCCCAGGCTTCTAAATAATCTGATGCATTTGCAAATCCCTTCTTTCCGTTCTCGATGTTCCTTTGGGCCAGATTAACCACACTAATCGTTGAGTTGAGGTACTCTGTTGCCTTGACATATATGTTGGAGTTATTATTATGACCCTAGGTGTCTTAGGGGATCATCTAGTAACCTAGCCATGTTGTGTGTCCCAGTGTGATGATTCTGGCCATTATTCTCGAAAGCATCCCGTGATGCCATTTAGTTAGTAGGGATTCTATTTCTGGGTTATTGAGCCCAAGATTCACTCCACTTACCTCCTGTTGATAATGTTTGCTCGTTCCTTTAGGATATTAGTAACCTTGCGATAGTCCTCGAGGTCCGTGGTATTTCCTTCTTCCAAATACCATGAACCATTATGGCAGAAGTTCTTTTAAACGAAAGATCACAACTAGAGTGCTCTTAAGGAGCACTCCATTCATATTGTGACTCTGCCAGTCCTTCCTCCTCTGCATGGGTTATCCGGAAGAAATATGTTGAATTTGTTCGACATACTAATCCATGCATCCACAACTCAGAAAAACATATGTTCCTTTGGGTTGTCCCTCTTTAGTTATTTTCTGGCCCTCGTCTATCAATTGATAGTCAGGAGTAATTGTGCATTTGTGTTATCGATGCCTATTATTCTTGTGGTCTGTCAAGCCATTCTAATCCGGAATGACTAGGAGAAACAAACTCCAGTACCTCGTCCATCTCTGGGATTGGGTCAAAGTAGTTGTATTCCGCAGATCAAATGCCTAACCAGCTTTTGTTCTGTTCTACCTTCGAGTATTACCCCCTTTATGTCGAGAATATCGTAGGAATTGCACCACCTTTCGTGAATTCTTGACGCAGTGATACTTCTCGCCATCATTGCTCATTCCTCGGTTCCGTGTTGTCACAACCGGAATGCCGACAGGTGAACTATGATGTGTGAAATCTATACCCCTAGCAACTCCGTTGCTTGGTAGTTAAAGGACAATAATTTCATCCTTAGCGTGTTGGTTACTGAATCACATCCTAAGGTTGATCGTGCTACCCAGTCCTTATTCCCGGTGCACTTTTCGATCAATGAGTTAGGATAGTGTTAGTCCTTGCTTATTCGGTCATATCGTCTTGCTCTGAAAAGCAAGATTGTTCTCGAGCTTAGCAACATATCGGTGGTACGTGATTTTCCGAATATCTTCTCGGAAGTATCACCAGGTTGTCACCTCACTGCTATGTTGAATTCGTGATCAAGTTGGTTTCCTGTAAACCACCCCTTCTCCAAGAATCCGTGTTGGATACCCCTGAGCTAGTTGGTCAAGCTAAACAACAACTTGGAGAGTTGGAAGATAAAAGCTTGCCAGCTTAGTTCATTTCAAGGGATATATTTGCGTGTGTTGAAGATACATGATATCTTCATCGATTGGTCCTTGTGATCAGTTGTTGGACCTATTGTCGTATCAAGACTTTGATTTGAGTATGGGCTATCATCAAATCAAATCAGAACCAACGATGTTCATAATGTTGTCTTACTCGTGGTTGATCCCTCGAGCATACACCATTATATCTTTTGGGTCTGACCAATGCTATCACTTGTTCACATAATTATGGAATTCCATCTCCATGGAAACCTGGATGAATTGTTGTTGAGCCCATCAGCAACACTGCTACCTTCTCCATGACTCGTGTTGAACATCCAGCTAGTATTGGAAACTTTATAAGCATTATCTTCGTGTTCCGTTCATGAAGCATATGTTTGGATGAAAGTAGTGACTTCCTCTAATTCACGTGCATCTGATGCAAGTTGCCGTCGTGGATTTGAGAAAGTCAATGTTGCTTATTTTGGAATCATCCCAAAATCGGTCATGCATACGTGCGAAGTATTCTGTGGTTCGGAGACTTGCAACCTTCGTTCTATATGTGTTCCTAGCACACCAAGCATCTGACTGATTTGTTCCAGGAGAAGGAGTTCCTTTTAAGAGCTAACCCGGGCTTAATTGAGAACTTCATTATCTGCGATGATGGTTCCCCTCCTGAACTCGGTAGTGTTTTATTATAAGACTACCATGTGATCATGCTTGTCTGGGACAACGTGCTCACATGTATGTAGCAGAACCATCTCATGTTTTGGAGCTTGCTATCGTAGTTCATCCCCTGAGAATCTCGCAACGTCCTCTCGTCGATTTGTGTTGCAAACTTTCATTTTTCCTTCTAGACTTGATGAGTCTGGAATATCCTGACACCAACCAGATCTGAATCTCGGGCAGATATGATGGTTGGAACATTTTCCAAGAATTATAATATTGGTCTCTCGATAACCGGTAAAGTGGATGTCGTGGCCAACACACCCAGCCGGAAGACCTGTTATGGTAGTATCTTGATTGAGTAAGTTGGCCACCTCCCCATAAGGATTTCTTAGGATTTATTCCACTAGTTATTCCTTATGGATTCCTGCGCCCCCGAAGTCCGACCTACTACTTGATGTTCAAGATACAAAACCACATCTAATGGGTTACGCTAGAACATCAAGGAGAACATTAGAAGCGGAGTGCTAAATGTCTCTCAGTCGATCATCCAGATTTTGCTCCCTTGGCTTCGCTAAGGTGAAATCTGAGAAAGTGTTGTCCTCCTTTGCACCTGCATCCTCCATCACCGTTCATCATGGTAGCATGATGTGTTGCCAGGATCCTCGGCACAGATGTTGGTAAAACCTTGATGAATATGGAAATGCTCAAGTTCTGGAGAGCATACTCAGACACTAGGTTATATCCCCGGTATCAACGGGAATGTGCCTTCCGTTTGCCGAGTTGCTCCATAACCATAGTTTCCTTTCCGATCTGAGTATGCCATTTCTCTGAACTCCTTCAAATGATCGTTTGCGATTTTCCTTAGGCTGGCATAAAGAGTTTCAATGATATTTATATCAAAAGTAATTCTTTTTGCCACTTGAGGGAATAATTCTACGAGTCACCTTTCCCAATGTGCCCCATTATGGAATCATGGCAATTTTCCTCGCTGCTTTGAAACCCTCATCAAATTGTTTCTTCCGGCCCTCCTGATGCATGTTTTGCCTCTCAGCTCCAGAGATGTTTCTATATCTCATTCCGTGAATTGATCTTGTGATCATTAAGATGATCCTAAGTTGCTCGAATCTCAGAAACATCGATTCTTCTAAAATTCTCTCTCTCTATTCGTTGTTATGTTGGATGTAGTTCTCAAAGCAAGACGTCGAGATCAAGGTGATGGAATGAATCAACATCCTCGAGAAAGACATCTGGATCGTGAAGATTGTGTTAGCTTGTGTCCCTCTGTCTTCTTACCTCACGACTTGAATCTCGGGACGAGATTCTTGTTTAGTGGGGGTGAGTTGTCACATCCCTAGCTTCTGATATTGCACTAGGCTAACTTCAGGTGTGCATCATGTTTAAACTTTGAAAGAAACTTGAAATGGAGATTGCCTAAACCCTAGCATTAAAGGAATTCACTAGGTTCAACCAAAATATTTGCAGTAAATCCAAATGGCTTTCAAAAATGTTCATCATTCTTGGAAAATGCTGGAAACAGTAACCAGAGGTGATGCACATTTTTCCATGACATATTTGGGCACTGGATTAAATCATACTCTATTTGCATTTGGGCATTTAAATGCTATTACATATTTTAAATGCTCAAATAATCATAAACTAAAATGTTTACTGTAGGATATATTCCCAACAGTGATCATGAGTAGTTTCATGATTTTTGGAAGTGTCTAAGTATTTTTAATAAAGCCCTAAAGACTACAGAATATTAGAAAACAGAAACAAATAAAAAAAGAGAGAGAAAGGAAACCTACCTGGCCTCACCTGTCGCAGCCCAGCTGGCCCGCCCACCTGGCCGGCCCAGCCCAATGCCGCTGCCAGTCATCTCCCACCTCTCGCCAGTAGGACGAGAGGCGTGTGGCGCCGTGCGCGCCCACGCGCCCCGGCCACCTCCTGCTTACCTGCTCACCGCTGGAGGCACCTGAGGGCGCCACGCACTCCCCTCAACCCCTCTGTCCCTCTCTCACTCTCCCCGTGCTCCTCCTCCCCTCTGTCTCTCTCCCACGCGCACGGCCGAACGCCACCGTCGCCGCCGCTCGTCGTTGCCGTGTCCATCGCCTCCCCCTTGCTTCCCCGACCAGTCCAGGAGCTCCGCCACATCGTCCCCGACCTCTCCGCCAAGTCAAGCAAGCCGGGACGCACCGCGGCACCGCCCTGTCGCCGTCTTCATCCTCGGACCGCCGGAGATCCCTCTCGCCGCCCCGCTCGCTCCAGTGCTTCCCCGAGCACGCCGAGGCCACCTCTGCACTCGCCGTGAGCTCCTCTACCGATTCCCCCTTCTCCCATGTCCATTAGCTCATCGTAGCCTTCGTTTCCGTCGAGACCGAGACCTCACCGGCGCCGGACTTGACGCCGTCGTCGTTTTGGTTCGCCTCCGTTTAAACCGAGCACGTAGCCGTGCTCAGTGCATCCCCAGGAGGCCATAGGACCCCTCCGCACCCCGTGTCATGGACCCTAACGCCACCCCCGTGCTAACCCGAACTCCGGCCGCCGCCTTGGAGCTCGTCGTCGTCGGCTCCGGCCACCATAGGCCCGGCCGCGACCACCACTCGATGTGCGCCTGCAAGAGCTCTCCAATGAGCCCAAGAACGGCCTCGTCCGTGCCCTGTGGGCGTTTTCCGAGCCGCGCCGCCGTCTCGGGCCTCGCCGGCGTCGAGTCGCCGGCAGGTTTGACCTCGTTTGACCCGGTTTGACCCCAGTTTGACTCCCCCTGAGTCACTGACGTGTGGGCCCATGCTCTTAACTAAACTAGATTAGTATTAGTTTAGCGCTAATTAATCTGGATTAGTTAGGTTAGTCACTGACAGGCAGGTCCCACTGGTCAGGTTTGATGTAGCGACCAGACCTCAAACAGTCTGTGTTGCTGTGCACCAGTGTCATCCCTGGATCAGTAATGCTGACACGCACAGTGCAAATGGAGGATTTATAACAGAGTAGCAATCACACACTTATTACAACGAATATCTCAAAAGAGAATAAGTATGATAAATATGGCTTAAGGCCATCTAAAACCGATAACAGCGGAAGGCTTCGAAGATAAGTGAGTCCATCAACTCCAACGGCATCACTGAGTATAAGACCACGACTTAGGTCGGGTGGTAGGTGCGACATATGCCAACGGGTGGCTTATCATGGTGGGTGCCAGTAAGACGTCGCCGGTGCCTGGAAACGGGATGAGGCGAAGACATGCACGCCGGCGAATCTTACCCAGGTTCGGGGCTCTCCGCGGAGATAACACCCCTAGTCCTGCTCTGCGGGGTCTCCGCATGATCACTAGATCAGAAAGAGTAACTACAAATGCTCCTTGAGCTGTTGGGTTCAAGGGAGAAGAAGGGCAAGGCTAGCTCTTGCTTCCCTCTCTCTATGGTGTGTGTGTAACTCTAAGAAGCCAACCCTTTGCATGAGTGCCCCGGGGGGTTTATATAGGCCTACCCCCCGGGGGTACAATTGTAATCCGGCTGGGCGCTGGTCCCAGTCGTCAGTGTCTGCGCTCGCCGGCTTCTCCGCCGGCTGTTGGGGCCCGCCGACTGGTGGGTCCCGCCGGCTGCCGGCCTCTTGGTCGACAGGCCGGCCCCACTGCCTAGGGGTCTTGTCGGCGGCTGCTTACTGTAGCCTCGTCCCTGATGACGAGGGCTTCGTCGAGGTAAGCGTGGCTACAGTGTGCCGCCTCGAGGGCTCTCACTGTAGCCTTACCTCGTCTTGTCTCCTTAATGTGGCACATGCTTCGAGGGAGGGGGTAGCCGGCTTCTGGGGGCCGGCTACGCCCTTGGCCGACTGGGGGAGGCCGGGCCGCCTTCGCGCCTCTCTCTGGCTAAAGGGGCCCGCCGCCCGTGGGCCGTACTGGCGTCTGTCGTGGGTGACGTTGAGGCCAGCATGGCTACAGTGCCGAGCCGGACGGGAGATGGCCGTCCCGTACGGCGTCCTGTGGCCATGCCTGCCTCGGGCTTCGGGGGTAGTGGGCCGCACTGTGGCCACACCCCGTCTTGTCACCGTTATGTGGGTGTAGTTTTGGTGGGTGCGGTCTTGGCCGGCTTCTTGGAGTCGGCGCTCTTCGTGGCCGGCTCTGAGGAGTCGGCGTTCTTCATGGCCGGCTCTGGGGAGTCGGCATCCTCTATGGCCGGCTTCCTGGAGTCGGCCATCCCGTGGTTATCTTGGGGGGAGGTTGCTGAGGCTGGGTCGCCTTCTGAGAGTCGGCTTCAGAGGTAGCCGACCGGGGAAGGCGGCCCAATGCTTGAATGCTTGAAGGCTCAAATGGCCTGATAATTTTTGAAGAGCCAGGGGCAGTCGGTTAGGCTACCCGTGGCCATTTACTCCGACAGTAGTCCCCGAAGCTGATTGAGCTTCGAGGTTGGGGGGAGTCGAGAAGCTCGGTCAGCTTCCTATCTTGACAAGCCGGCAGCTGGGAGCCGACTTTGGTTGGGCGCGCCGTCTCGGCCAAAAATTTTGGAGTCGGAGGGCGGGAGCTCGCCAGCGCGTGCACCGGGCCGCGGGCCGGCCACTTGCCGCCTGTGAACCACGTGGCCTCTCTTGGCTGAAAAGCCTGCCAGCCCACGCGCGCGACGGGACGTCGCCGCAGGGCGGGGGCCCGCCACGCCCACGCCCGGGCCCAGGCGCAGATTCTCTGCGGCCCGAAGCCGCCCGCACGTCTCCCTGCGGCAGTTTCTGCACGCTTTTAGGGCGTAATAATCGCGAGGCGTGGGGGAGTGGGTGCAGTTAATCCCACGTCTCACCCCATGTCCGGCCTCACCGGCTTCACCTTGCGAAGCTATAAGTAGGGGGAGGGGGAGAGCGGCAGGCTCTCGCACGCTCCTCCTCTTTCCACCATCTTCTTCCTCCTGCCCTTTCTTGCAACAGCGCCTCGCCGCCGCGCTCTTCCACCACTCGCTCCTCCGCCGCCGCGCTCGTTCTCGCTAGCCCCACGCCACGATGCAGTACGCCGGGGATTGGGACCGCTCCAACGTCCACGAGGATCACGTCGAATTCCTCCGCAAGACGCGGCGGCTGCCCGGCGCGGACAAGGTGGAGGTCCGTCTCGCGCCGGCGAAGGAGATTACGCCGGAGCCGCGGGAAGGCGAGCGGGTAGTCTTCCGCTCGCATTTCTTGCGCGGCATCGGCCTGCCCGTGAGCGCCTTCTTCCGCTCTTGGCTCGAGTTCTACCAACTCCAGCCGCACCACCTCCCCCCGAACACGGTGGTGCTGCTGTCCGCCTTCGTCACCTTGTGCGAAGGCTACCTCGGCGTCCTCCCTACCCTCGAGCTCTGGGGGGAGTTCTTCCAGTCCAAGCTGGGCACGCGCATGCAAGGCGTGCCGGCTCAGAGTGGCGCCTTCATCGCGATGCGGAGGGTGGCTGCCGACAACCCCTTCCCCGTCATCACGCTGATCCAGTCGGTGAAGCTATGGCAAAAGTCATACTTCTACGTGAGGAACGTCGCCCCGCAGGGCGACTACGTCAATCTGCCGGCTTACGTAGCCGGCCCACCGGCGGGCAGGCGGCCCCAGTGGTCATACCGGGCCGTGACGCTGACGCCGGCTGGAAACGCAGCCGTCGCCCGAGTGCGAGCGATGATCCAGTCGGAGGGCTTGTCGGGGCCCGACCTGCTGGCCGCCTTCGTCACGCGCCGGGTACTCCCGCTCCAGAGCCGCCCTCATCTGATCTGTCAGATGAGCGGCCAGCTCGATCCGAGCCAGATGTGTACCAAGGACATGCCGCACGACGAGGTGGCCTATATGGTGAACTACCTTGCGAACTGCAAACTCTCCGCAGAGTGGCAGTTCGGCAAGGAGCCATATTGCCGAGCCAATCCGCCGCCTACGGTATGTTCTCCTTGTCTCTTCTTCCTCTCTCAGTTTTGTCGCCGAGTTCCTTTTGGCCGACTCTGACTAGTCGGCTTGCCTCGACAGAGCCCTCTTCTTCGGCCTGCAAGCGGGTCCGACGCGGAGCGCCGATTCATCCCGGACCGGACGGAGCACGATCTGGAGGACCCCGACTTGGGGGCGGCTGCTATGGACGACAACACCGAGCCGGGCGGTGGCCAAGCCGGCGGCGAAGCAGGCGGCTCCGGGCATGGAGTCAGCTTCGACGACTGGCCGGACGACGACTAGGCCGAAGTCGTCCCACGTCGTCAGCCGGCGTCTGGCCGCGGCACGGGTTCCTCCGCTGCGCCGCCTGCTCGGGGCGGCGGTCAAAAGCGTCATGCCGCGCAGGGTTTGTTTGGCAGTCAGTCGAAGAAGCCCCAAGGCGGGGCAGCGGAGACTAGGCGGGAGGAGGCGGCCGCGAAGGCGGCTCGCTTCCGCAAGGCGGTGAAGCAACCGCAGACGGTGTCGGCGTAAGTTCAAACTCCTTCGTGTACTCTTTTTTATTTCCTCTGGTGGCTCCTGAATCCTTGTCTTTTTCTCCAAACAACCAGAGCTCCATTGTCGCTCGAGCGGGCGGCTGCCGCCTCCGTCGTTGAGTCGCCGAGGGGATCTGGGAGCACCACTCGCCGCGTGGACCCCCGTGCCGACCTTCAGGCGGCGACGGAACGGAACGCGCGGGAGGTGCGGGAGGAGCGGGAGGCGGAGGCACGGAAGGCGGCCGCCGCCTAGGCGGCGCAGGAGGAGGAGGCGGCGAAGGCGCGCGCCGACGCCGCAGCCAAGGCCCAAGCGGAGGCTGCAGCTGCGGCGATGGCGGAGGGGGCCTTGTTGGTCACCCCACTGCGCGTCGCAGCGCCTGGGGCCCCGGAGCCTCCGCCAGAAGAAGCCGGCGGTGACCAGCCGGGGCTGGAGAGGGATGACGACGTCGTCATCCTGGAGAGGGCGCCGGTGCCGACCCCGCCGACTGGAGCGGCTCAAGGCGGCCGGCCTGATCTGCCGCCTGCGCAGTCGGCGGGGGGCGAGCCGGCCGCGAGGACTGAGCTGGCGGTCCGGACGCCGCCGAGCCGGCGCGCGGGGAAGGCTGCGTCAGAGCCACAGAAGGCTGCGTCGGAGCCGCAGCCGGCCGCGGGCTCCAGCTCGTCGGCCCAGGATGTGGAGGTGGCCAGCGCCACCTCGGGGTGGACGCCGGGCGGAGGGACGGCCGTGATGAATGTGGCCGCGCAGGATGTCCGGACCCGGCTCCAGGCCCAGGCTACGGCGCTGAGGCGATACACCGACGAATTCCTTGCGACGCGGGCGGCCATCCGGGTTAGTCTTCTTATCTTGCTTCTTCTTGATCTTGGTTTCTTCCGTGGGGGCGCGTCAGCGCACCCACTGGGTGTAGTCCCCGAGTTCCGAGTCGGCTGCTGAGCAGGCGGCTTGGAACTTCTTAGTGGATTTGGCTTTGCTATTCTTGTTCTTACTTCGATCTTCTGCCTGTCTTGCAGGACTACCACAATCTTCGCGCGGCTGCCTTCAACTCCCAGGCTCGGGAGCTGACCCAGAAGACCGCCGACCTAACTGAGAGCCGGGGTAAGTGCTTTGTTCTTTATCTCACGTGGGGGCGCGTCAGCGCACCCACTGGGTGTAGTCCCCGAGATTCGGGCCGACTGCTGAGCAGTCGGGTCGGATCTTCCTTGACGACTTCCTCTTATTGTTTCTTCTTTTTCTGCCATCCCTGCAGCGGCCAACGCCAGTCTGAGGGCACAGCTGGGAGGGTCTCAGACTGCCCTTCGTGCCAAGGAGGCCGAGTTTGCCGCCTTGGTGCAGGAACGTGACCGCCTGGCCAAGAGGTTGGCCGACCAGGAGGAGGGCCACAAGGCGGCTCTGAAGGCGGTGCAGGACCGCGAAGCCGCCCTCCAGGCCGAGTACGAGACAGAAGCGGCTGGCTGGGCTGAAGCAAAGCAGACTCTGATCAATGGCTATGGCCAGATCGAAGATCTGGTTGACGGTAAGCCGCCTACTTCTTCGTCCTTTCTTGCCGTCTGCCGCTTTTGGCTCGTTTTCTGACTTGGTGTTTTCTCTTCTCTCTTTCTTTCTTGCACAGAGTACTTCCCTGGCTACTCTACCGCCGCCAACCAGATCATCGAGGCCCGCCGCCAAGCACGAAGGCAGGCTGGCGTCGAGATTGCACCAAACGCTGGCCGTTCGCTGGAGGAGCAGCTCTTGGCGATCCAGGCCCGTCTCCAGGCGGCTCACCGACTGCTCCGCCGGCTTCAGCGTGCCGGGGCGCAAGTATTGGCCGCCCTCTGGCCCGGCGAAGTGGTTCCCCGCACCCCCAGTCGGACTGCCGACTGGCTGGAGGTGGCGGTCGGTCGCTTCGAAGCCTGGAAGGCCTCGGCGGCTCGGTCCGGCGCCAGGCGGGCGCTGGAGTTCGTCAAGGCCTGGTACCCCGGCCTGAGTCTGGACCAGCTGGCTACCTGGCGGCAGCAAGCCGACACGGAGCTGGAGCCGGCGCGGCCGGCTATCATCCGGCGGGCTTCGGCGATCGCCGACTACACCGACACCAGCGTCTTCGCCCCTGAGGTAGATGACAACGGTGTCGCCCAGCCGGAGGAGTGGTTCGGGCTGAACCCGGCAGACGGTGAAGACTCGGCAGAGGAGATCGACTCCAGCGACGAGGGCGAGGAGGAGGAGGAAGGTGAAGACGCCGGGCCGGATGGTGGAGCGGCCGACCAGCCTCAGCCTGACCGCGCCTCCAGCACCACGTCACGCGCGGGTGCGTCGCCTGCCACCGGTGGTGACCAAGCCGAGACCCGCCAGCCGGCCACTCCTTCAGCCGGCGACGCCATCTCCACCGACCAGCCTGGCTCCCGCACCGCGCCTTAGTCTAGTCTGCTATCTTTTGTTTTTCTGTCTTGTCACTTTTGGAACAATATTCTGTTAAGTCTGCACAATTCCACCCACTGGGGGTGTATTCGAACTATGTCGATTGCCGGCCTGTTGGGGGCTTTATATGTATATATGACTATGCATGCGTTTGGCTTTTCCTCGTTCTTTGCTTTTCATCCTTCTGCTGTTTCCTTTGCCGCCCTCCCTTGGTTGCCGCCTCCCCAGTCAAACAGTTGCTCTGCAATCTGTGGCTGGAGAAGTGCTTGGCCAATTGGGAGGGAAAGTACTCTAGCTTTGTTGGACTATAGCTAAGTGTTTGGGAAGCCGGCTAGCCGGCTGTTCTGACAGCCGGCAAGCGTGGTTGGAGGCCGTATTTTCGCTATATAAGTTCATTAGTCCTTAGCCGTTTTTCGTGTGGGCATCCTTTCTGCCTTGTCTCTTGCTAGTCGGACAGTCGGTTCTTCGAGCTGCGACTTTCAACAAGAGAGGACTCGGGAGCCGGCACACTACTTGTCTGACTTCAGGTAGAACTTTTAATATAGCTCAAGGCGGCCAGTCCCCGGGCCGACTAGTTGAACCCGGTGCCAGACAAGAAATCAAATGTAATAATACATTCATGAATATGACACTCGTCATTCATAGATAAAGGAAGGCAGTCCCCGAGTGCTCCTCGGGGGGCCTGTTGGTTCGTACTTAATACAAAAGGGTAGCATGATACATACTGCTTTCAACTGTAAAATCTTCTCAGGAGGTTCGCGTTCCATGGTCGCTCCGACTCCTTGCCGGAGTCATCTCTCTTGCGTGCTCTTGGTTTTTGCGCGTCGATCAAGTAGTAGGAGTCGTTGCCTAGTGCCTTGCTGATGACGAAGGGGCCTTCCCAAGGGGCCGAGAGCTTGTGCTGGCCGGCTGTTCGCTGGATCAGCCGAAGCACAAGGTCGCCCTCTTGGAAGGATCTTGGCTTGACCTTGCGGTTGTGGTAGCGGCGCAGCCCTTGCTGGTAGATGGCGGACCGGCTGAGTGCTAACAGCCGGCCTTCTTCTAGTAGGTCGACGCCGTCTTCTCTTGCTTCCTTGGCCTCCGCCTCCGTGTACATGGTGACCCGAGGCGAGTCGAACTCGATGTCGGTTGGGATGACAGCCTCGGCACCATATACAAGGAAGAACGGAGTGAAGCCGGTTGACTTGTTGGGTGTAGTGCGCAGACTCCAGAGGACAGCCGGCAGCTCATCGAGCCAGCAGCCGGCCGATCGCTCTAGTGGTACAACCAGTCGGGGCTTGATGCCGGAGAGGATGAGTCCATTTGCTCGCTCGACCTGGCCGTTTGACTGCGGGTGGGCAACGGACGCTAAGTCCAGTCGGATGCCCTGCGTCGCGCAGAAACGTGCCAGTGCTCCTTTGGCAAAGTTCGTGCCGTTGTCGGTGATGATGCTGTGCGGCACGCCGTACCGAGTAGTGATGTCAGTGATGAATGTCACGGCAGCCGGCCCGTTCAGCTTCTTGATCGGCTTCGCTTCGATCCACTTGGTGAACTTGTCCATGGCGACAAGCAGGTGTCTCAAGCCGCCGCGGGCTGTCTTGAAAGGGCCCACCATGTCCAGTCCCCAGACGGCAAAGGGCCAGGTGAGGGGAATGGTCTTGAGTGCAGAAGCTGGCAGGTGTTGTTTGGAACTGAAGACTTGGCATCCTCTGCAGCTCTTGACTATCTCTTTGGCACCTTCCAAAGCACTCGGCCAAAAGAAGCCGTGGCGGAAAGCTTTGGCCACAAGTGATCTTGAGGCTGCGTGGTGGCCGCATTCGCCTTGATGGATATCCTTGAGGATTGCCACTCCTTTCTCTGGCTCGACACAACGCTGGAAGACTCCAGTGACGCTGCGCTTCACAAGCTCTCTGTTGATGATTGCATATGCTCTGGCTCGTCGTTGCACTAGTCTTGCTGAGATCTCATCAGCCGGCAGCTCTCTGCTGACTAGGAATCTGAGGATGGGCTGGGCCCAAGATGGAGCTGTGACTTCTTCTTCTGTTAGTGTAGCCACCATGACTCGGGTGGGTGGGTTGGGTGGCGTGGAATTGGAGTCGGCCACCGCTTCTTGTGTTGCTGCAGTCCCCGGGCCGGGCTCTGAAGTCCCCGGGCCGGGTGCGACTACGGCAGTCGGCGGGCCAGTTGTCGAAGTCCCCGTGCCGCCTGCGGGGTTCCTCCAGTCGGATCCGGCTGCATCTGGCACAGGCGGTACGAAGATAGAGTCCGACTCTGGAGACGGCTTGATGGACGGCTTGAGGAGGCGCTGGAGGGAGACGCCAGTCGGTATGGCTTGTCGGGTGGAGCCGATCCGTGCTAGGGCATCTGCTTGGTCGTTGTCGGCCCTTGGCACGTGAAGGAACTCGCACCCTTCGAAGTACCCGCTGATCTGCTGGACGAGGAATCGATAGCTCGCCATGTTCGCGTCCTTGGCGTCCCAGTCGCCAGACGACTGCTGGACCACCAAGTCTGAGTCGCCGTAACACAGGATCCGGCGTATGCCGAGCTCTTTGGCTAGCCGGAGCCCATGTACGAGCGCCTCGTACTCGGCCACGTTGTTGGAGGCGGCGAAGTGGATCTGCAGCGTGTATCTGAGTTTGTCGCCTTTGGGAGAGGTGAGGACGATGCCGGCTCCCAAGCCGGTGCGCATCTTGGACCCGTCGAAGTGCATCCGCCAATGGGTAGAGTCGGGAGCCGGCGGTAGGTACTGGGTCTCGGCCCAGTCGACGAGGAAGTCGGCCAATGCTTGGGACTTGATGGCGGTGCGGGGTTGGTAGAAGATCGTGTATGGTGCCAATGCAATGGCCCATTTAGCCACCCGGCCGGATGCATCCCGGCTGCCTATGATCTCGGCGAGCGGGGCGGTGCACACGACCGTGATGGGATGCTCTTGGAAGTAGGGCTTCAGCTTCTTGGCGGCGAAGTACACCCCATAGCACATCTTCTGGTAGTGCGGGTAGTTCTGCTTTGAGCTGGATAGCACTTCGCTTAGGTAATACACCGGCCTCTGGACTAGCTGGGCTCGGCCTTCTTCCGGGCGCTGGACCACAACAACTGTACTGACTACTCGGCTAGTCGCGGCAATGTAGAGGAGCATGGGCTCCTTCTCAGTCGGCGCTGCCAGGACAGGCGGAGTGGTCAGCATCTTCTTCAACTCATGGAAGGCTTGGTCGGCTTGGTCATTCCACTCGAAGTGAGTGGACTTCTTCATGAGTCGGTACAGGGGGAGAGCCTTCTCTCCTAGTCGGCTGATAAAGCGGTTTAGGGAGGCCAAGCACCCGGTGAACTTCTGCACATCTCGCAATTTGGTGGGAATCTCCATCCTCTCGATGGCCTTGATCTTCACAGGGTTGCACTCGATGCCGCGTTCGGAGACCAGGAAGCCTAGCAGCTGGCCGGCTGGTACTCCGAACACGCATTTCTCGGGGTTGAGCTTGATTTGGAATCGGCGCAAGTTGGCGAATGTTTCTTTGAGATCTTCCAGCAGGGTGCCGCGCTTCTCTGTCTTCACCACAATGTCGTCTACATAGACGTGGGCATTTCTGCCGAGTTGCTTGAGGAGGCATTTCTGCATGCAACGCTGAAAAGTGGCACCGGCATTCCTCAGGCCGAATGTCATAGTCAGGTAGCAGAAAGCTCCGAATGGTGTGATGAAGGCAGTCTTCAGGCGGTCTGCTGGGTCCAACTTGATTTGATGGTACCCTGAGTAGGCATCCAAAAAACTCAACAGCTCGCATCCGGCTGTGGAGTCTATCACTTGGTCAATCCGTGGCAAAGCAAACGGATCCTTGGGGCAGGCCTTGTTCAGGCTGGTGTAGTCTATACACATACGCCACTTGTTATTCTTCTTCAATACCAGAACTGGGTTGGCAAGCCACTCTGGAAAAAACACTTCCATAATAAAGCCAGCGGCGAGTAGCCGGGCTATCTCTTCTCCTACGATTCTTCGCTTCTCTTCTGACAGTCGGCGGAGGGGCTGCTTGACCGGCTTTGCGTCGGCTCAGACATGTAATTTGTGCTCGGCGAAATCCTTCGGGACACCCGGCATGTCCTTTGGGGACCATGCAAAAATGTCTCGATTCTCACGGAGGAAGTCGACGAGCTCGCCTTCCTATTTACTGTCCAAGTTTGCCCCAATGACAGCAAACCTCTCCGGATTCTCCGGGTCTAGAGGTATCTTCTTCGTCTCTTTGGCCGGCTGGAAGGAGCCCTGCGCATCACAATCTTTGGGGTTGGGGGACAGGGCCTGCGGCTTGCCGGCCATGGCCACAACCCGCTCCAGCATCTTCTTCTCTTCTACCACTACGAGGGACTCGGCCAGCCGGCTACTGGCCATGGCGCACTCGATGGACTTCTTGTAATCGCCGGCTACCGTGATGATCCCCTTCGAGCTCGACATCTTCATCTTCAGGTAGGCGTAGTGGGGCACAGCCATGAACTTGGCCAGAGCAGGTCGGCCAAGCAAAGCATGATAGGGGCTCTCCAGATCCACTACTTCAAACCAGATCGCTTCTCGGCGAAAATGATCTTTGTCTCCGAAGAGAACATCCATCTTAATCTTGCCGATTGGGGAGCAAGACAAGCCGGGGACGATGCCATGGAACACGGTCCGGCTTGGCGTAAGCTGCTTTGCCTTGATGTTCAGCTTCTCCATGGTATCGCGGTACAGTATATTGATACTGCTTCCGCCATCTATCAGGACGCGGGAGAATCGGGCAGCTCGCCTCTCCGTCGCGAGGGTGACATCCAAGACCAGTGCATAGGAGCCAGGGGATGGCATCACCTCTGGGTGGTCGGCCTGGCTCCAGTTGATTGGCTTCTCTGACCAGTGCATGAACTCGGGGGCGCTAGAGGCGACTGCGTTGACCTCTTGATGCTGACGGCGCCGACTACGCTTGTCTTCGGCTTGGCTGGTGAAGACGACGTAGGCGGCGTGCTCTTCAGGGAACTCATCTTGAATGGCTCCGACTGCCGGCCGAGCCGCCGGCTGCTGGGGGGCAGGAGGCGGCGGGCCGGGTGGCAGAGGCGGCACCAACCCTTCGCCCTTGGAGATTCGCGTGAGCCAGTGGCATTTTCGGGTCGTGTGGTTGGACGGCTTCGCGCCGCTGTGGAACTTGCAGGGGGCGTCGAGAGTCTGCTCGTAAGAGAAAGCCGGCTGCCAAGCCGGCCTGCCACCCTTCTTCTTGGGAGCGGGCCGCTCTTCGGGCTGCTCATCTTCAACTGTGGCCACCTGCCGACTGGTGGAAGGCGGCATGGGGGCCTTGCGCTTGTGATCGTTCTGGTAGGGGCGCCGATTGGAGTCGCCAGCCGGCGTCTTTGGGAGCCGGAGCGAGCACCTTCCCAGAGGCGTCACTCGGAGCTCGGTCTTCATCGAGGAGTCGGCCGTGGCGTACTTGTCCGCGATGATCAGCAGTTCGTCGAGGGTAGCCGGCTCGTCGCAGAGGAGTCGGTGCTTGAGGAGGGTGCCCTCTCGGCACCCGGCGGTGAAGTACTCGATGGCCTGAACCTCGTGCACCCCCTCGCAGGAGTTGCGGAGCTCGGCCCACCGCGTGAGGTAGTCGCGGGTCGACTCGTTGGGCCCTTGGACGCATAGGGAGAGCTGGCGAGGCTTGGGAGGCCGCTTGTACGTGCTGGTGAAGTTGCGGACGAAGACTTCCGTGAAGTCCAGCCAGCTGTTGATGCTGTAGGGCTTGAGGCTGTTGAGCCAGGTGCGCGCCGTGCCTTGCAGCATGAGGGGGACGTACTTCACGGCTACGCGCCGATTGCCATTGGCTATGCTGACAGCAGTGGAGTAGTCGATGAGCCAATCTTCCGGCTTCACTGAGCCGTTGTACTTGGGCGTGTCTCTGGGGAGCGAGAACCCTTTGGGGAAGGGCTCGTCGCGGATGCGGGGGCCAAAGCATGGCGGGCCGACGTCGTCTTCTTCTTCTAGCGCCAGGGATCGAGCCAGGCGGTCGATCCGGTGGCGGGCGTCGTTCTCGCCGACTGCTTCTCGGCGGCCTAGTCGGTCACCAAGAGTCGGGTGCGTGACGGGCGGCGGGGTGAGACGTCTCTCCCTTTGAGGCGGGGGAGGAGGCAAATTTCCTTGGCGCTCCACCGCTCGAGGGCGGCCTTCCGCGTCGCACTCGATGGTGATACGAGTCCGGCTGCGGCTAGCAGCCGGCTCCTTGTCTTTCCTCTGGCGGGCGCCGCTCGCAGTCGGCGAGCGGGACGTCGCGGTGTGCTCTCGGCGCGGGAGATGACTATCGGCGCGGGCGCCGGCTTCATGTCGTTCTGCAGCCGCGTCGATCAGCTGCTGGATCCGCCTTGTCATGTAGGGGAGCTCGTCGGCTCCCAGCCCATTTAGCTCTTCAGCGGCCGCCTGAGCGGCTCGCAGATTCTCGAGCGGGATGGCGTAGACGGGGCAATCTGCCCCCAGCATGCTGGCGATAACTGCGCCGCGCTTCTAGACGAAGCCGGCTCGGCTCGGCCCGCTAGGCGGCGGCATACCGAAGGCGGCGCGATCGACTTCGCGCTGGTGGGCCTCGGTGAGGCGTCTCATGCAGGTTATCTTCTGGCCTTCCACGACGAGGGCGAGGCGGCGTGCCTCCAGGGTCTCGGCGTCGGCGTCGGCCGGGATGGGGACGGATAGGTCGTGCAGCACCGCTTGCAGGGCGTCGTGGGCGTTCTCGCCCGAGTTGGCGACGTGGCTGATGACCAACACTTTGGTGACAGCGCTGCTGCCACTGTCAGCTCGAGGGAGAGGATCGTCGAAGACCACCACGTCGGAGGGGTAGGCGTCGAGCGATGCCGTGTCGGAGTCGACGAGCATCGGGTCGGTGGAGCCGACCGACTCCACATCTGCAGCAGGCTCGCTAGAGACGTGAAGCTGGTCGAGGAGGCTGACGAGGCGGCTCTCGGGGTAGTCCGTGCCCGCGTCGGACGCGGGCTCGTCGGAGATGCGAGTCTCGCCGAGCAGATCGGCGAGGCAGCTCGCCGCGCAGGCGTCGTCGACGCCTTGCAGCGCGTCGAGGCAAACGCCATCGGGCGCAGCAGGCTGGCTGCGCTCGCGGGGGAGGAAGAGGGTTCCCGTCCAGAACAGGTCTCCGGACGACGGTGCACCTGGCCCCACGGTGGGCGCCAAATGTCGGGTGGTAGGTGCGACATATGCCAACGGGTGGCTTATCATGGTGGGTGCCAGTAAGACGTCGCCGGTGCCTGGAAACGGGATGAGGCGAAGACATGCACGCCGATGAATCTTACCCAGGTTCGGGGCTCTCCGCGGAGATAACACCCCTAGTCCTGCTCTGCGGGGTCTCCGCATGATCACTAGATCAGAAAGAGTAGCTACAAATGCTCCTAGAGCTGTTGGGTTCAAGGGAGAAGAAGGGCAAGGCTAGCTCTTGCTTCCCTCTCTCTATGGTGTGTGTGTAACTCTAAGAAGCCAACACTTTGCATGGGTGCCCCGGGGGGTTTATAAAGGCCTACCCCCCAGGGGTACAATCGTAATCCGGCTGGGCGCTGGTCCCAGTCGTCAGTGTCTGCGCTCGCCGGCTTCTCTGCCGGCCGTTGGGGCCCGCCGACTGGTGGGTCCCGCCGGCTGCCGGCCTCTTGGTCGATAGGCCGGCCCCACTGCCTAGGGGTCTTGTCGGCGGCTGCTTACTGTAGCCTCGTCCCTGATGACGATGGCTTCGTCGAGGTAAGCGTGGCTACAGTGTACCGCCTCGAGGGCTCTCACTGTAGCCTTACCTCGTCTTGTCTCCTTAATGTGGCACATGCTTCGAGGGAGGGGGTAGCCGGCTTCTGGGGGCCGGCTACGCCTTTGGCCGATTGGGGGAGGCCGGTCCGCCTTCGCGCCTCTCTCTAGCTAAAGGGGCCCGCCGCCCGTGGGCCGTACTGGCGTCTGTCGTGGGTGACGTTGAGGCCAGCATGGCTACAGTGCCGAGCCGGATGGGAGATGGCCGTCCCGTACGGCGTCCTGTGGCCATGCCTGCCTCGGGCTTCGGGGGTAGTGGGCCACACTGTGGCCACACCCCGTCTTGTCACCGTTATGTGGGTGTAGTTTTGGTGGGTGCGGTCTTGGCCGGCTTCTTGGAGTCGGCGCTCTTCGTGGCCGGCTCTGAGGAGTCGGCGTTCTTCATGGCCAGCTCTGGGGAGTCGGCATCCTCTACGGCCGGCTTCCTGGAGTCAACCATCCCGTGGTTATCTTGGGGGAGGTTGCTGAGGCTGGGTCGCCTTCTGAGAGTCGGCTTCAGAGGTAGCCGACGGGGGAAGGCGGCCCAATGCTTTGAATGCTCGAAGGCTCAAATGGCCTGATAATATTTGAAGAGCCAGGGGCAGTCGGTTAGGCTACCCGTGGCCATTTACTCCGACACTAAGGCACCTTACTCGTCGTCTGAAAAGTCTGCAACATGAATAGTTGCAGCCCGAAAACGGGTCAGCACATGGAATATGCTGGCAATGTAACACATAGAGAATAATGAACATAATAATGCTATACTACATGCATATATGGCTGGTGGAAAGCTCTATGGTTACAGTTTTGCGAAAAGCCAATTTTTCCCTACTGCAAAGGAATAAATTTTATTTAACTATCATGGTGGTTGTTAAACATTGAGAAGGTACCTCCAACTCAATCCCAATTAAGTATCATCATTAACCCAACAAAATTAATTAAAGTAACATGGTGATGAGATTCACATGATATCCAAGTACTAGATACTCAAGTTGTCCATAACCGGGGACACGGCTAATCATGATTAGTTTGTACACTCTGCAGAGGTTTGTGCACTTTTCCCCACAAGACTCGATCGCCTCCGCTTGATTCTGGCACTGCATGATGTTTGAGAAACGGATGACCGAGACACAGTCTTTCAATAGCGTAAACTCTCTACTCTGGGTAGACCGTACCACCTACATCCCCTACATCTGCTAGTCTACCTCTTCAAGAGCTCACACAACTTAATCAACTATGCTAGAGCCCATAATAGCTTGTCGCTGCACACGGAAGTTTCTAGCATGAATAATCTCATGATCCCTTTGAGCCTGGGTGGCGGTCCATAGGATGATCACACGGGTACTCCGGGATATCCAAAAATACAGGCAGCACTGGGTTCTCCAGGTGCCTCAATCCACCCAGATGTGAGTTTTAGTTGCCACCTTAAGTTTAACCATATATTAACAATCTCACATCTGTCATGAATATCTATCAAACCCAATCCACGTCTACAAGCATAGCATAGCGATATAATAGCAAACGTAGAAGTAACTCACAAGGGTTTGATAATAAAACAAGTAATAGGTACTACCTCATCTACTTCCCAATACCCACAGTTTAATTAGTTCCTAACCACGCAATGTTTGTGGATTGATCTAATGCAATAAAAACTGGGTATGGAAGAGTATGATCAAAGTGTTACTTGCCTTGCTGATGATCCGCGTAACCTAGAGATTCGAAGTAGCAAGCGGCGCACTCCGGGTACTCTATCGCAAACAAACAAGCAAACAATAAGTACTTATCTAATGCAGAAGTAAAACTCAAAAAAAGATCTAACCAGAAAGTTCAACTTAAGAACTCCGGTTTGCAAAAAGAATCAAATTGACCGAAGCAACGAAAATCAAACGGCGAAAGAAACAAGCTTCGTTTACTAATCTGGATCTAGGTCAAATTTTACAGTAGCAAAAACTTGTTTTAGTAGGTTAAACGGAAAGAGAATTTCGAGACGAAACTCTAGGCGCTTGAATCGCCTAATTCCGATAAACGAGCGAAAAGTTAAACGAAAACGAAGTTCTGATCGGAAATCACGATCTGGAATAATCACGGAAAATCCGACGAAAAAGAAAAACTGACGAACATTTAAATGAACGAATGTTCGTTAACAGCGACAATCCGACGAACACGTTCGTTAAAACGAACGGGTCGGTGAACGTTCACTAAGTAATAAAACCAAAAAAATAAACCGATCTGAAAAAAAAAGAAAACTAGGGTTTAGAAAAAAAATAAACCGAATCGGTTTTTTTTTTAAACCGGACTCGGGCAGCGGCGGCTTCGGCTACCTCGGCAGCAGCTCCGGCGGGGCTCCGGCGGGGCGGCGGGCGGCGGCGCAGGGCTGCGGGGCGGCGGCGCGGCGCTGCAGGCGGCGGGGGCGGGTGCGGGTCGGGGCGGTGGCGGGGTGAGGAGAGGAGGCGGGGTGGGGGGGTACTTATAGGACGGGGAGGGGGCAAGGCGGTGGCGGGGCGGCGTGCACGAGCCGGACTCGGCGGCGGCGGCACGAGCGTGCGCGGGAGGGAGACGACGCGGGCGGGCCGGCCTGGCTCGGCTGGGCCTCGGCCCAGTCGGGCGCGAGTTTTTTTTAATATTCCGCCGAATCTAAAAAAATCAGAGAAAAATAAATAAAAATACAAAAATGATAAAACAAATTTTCCCCGTCTAATTAAAATAATTCGAACAGGGTGAACATTTTCTTGACCCAAAAATGCAGTTTTGAAAACGTGCAATTTTTTTTTGCAATTAAAATTGCAAATAAAATCTGAATAAAATCAAATATTTGATTTTAATGTTTTTCCTCCAATATTTCAATTATTTTGGAGAAGTCATATTTTCTCCTCTCATTTATTTTAATATGAAATATTTTCGGAGAGAAAAATAATTAAAACAAAAATCCTCGTTTTATTATTTGATAAAAATCAGATATGAAAAACCGGGAAAATCTCCAACTCTCTCCGAGGGTCCTTGAGTTGCTTAGGATTTATCGAGGATTTGCCAATAATGCAATAAAATATGCTATGCAATGATGATCTAATGTATAACATTCCAAATTGAAAATTTGGGATGTTACAAACCTACCCCCTTAAGATGAATCTCGCCCTCGAGATTCGGGTTGGCTAGAAAATAGGTGAGAGTGGTTCTTCCGTAGATCTTCCTCTCGCTCCCAGGTGGCTTCATCTGCCGTATGGTGACTCCACTGGACTTTGCAAAACTTGATAACCTTACTGCGGGTGACTCGGCTGGCATACTCAAGAATCTTAACTAGTTTCTCCACATAGGTCAAAGCACTTTCCAGCTGAATCGCTTCCAGTGGCACTGTATCTCTCAGTGGTATTTCAGCCATCTCTGCGTGGCACTTCTTCAACTGGGAAACGTGAAATACATCATGAACTCCTGACAATCCTTCAGGCAATTCCAGCTTGTAGGCAACTTCTCCCATACGTTCCAAAACTCTGTATGGTCCGATAAAACGGGGCGCTAACTTTCCCTTAACTCCAAAGCGCTTCACTCCTCGGAGTGGTGATACTCGAAGATAAACTCTGTCTCCGACTTCGTGAACTATCTCCTTACGTTTAGAATCCGCATAACTCTTCTGCCTGGGCTGGGCTACCTTGAGCCTATCGCGAATCAACCTCACTTTCTGTTCAGACTCCTTAATCAAATCTGGTCCAAACAACTGACGGTCTCCAACTTCGTCCCATAATAATGGTGTTCTACACATCCTTCCGTACAAAGCTTCGAAAGGGGCCATCTTCAAACTGGTTTGATAACTGTTGTTGTAAGAAAACTCTGCATATGGCAAATTGTCGTCCCAACTAGATCCATAATCTAGCGCACAAGCTCTCAACATGTCTTCCAAAATCTGATTGACTCTCTCGGTCTATCCATCTGTCTGTGGGTGAAAGGCTGTACTGAATTCTAGCCTGGTTCCCAAAGTTTCATGTAACTGATTCCAAAACTTCGAGGTAAACTGGGTTCCTCTATCTGATACAATGGTCCTCGGAACTCCACGCAAACATACGATTCTGGTCATATATATCTTTGCCAACTTAGCACTAGTGTAAGTGGTCTTCACTGGGATGAAATGAGCTACTTTCGTCAAACGGTCGACTACAACCCATATTGAGTCATAGCCTGAACAAGTCCTGGGCAATCCCGTGATAAAATCCATGCCTAGTTTATCCCACTTCCATTCGGGTATTGGCAATGGTTGTAGCAATCCCGCTGGCTTCTGATGTTCTGCCTTCACTCTCTGACATACATCACAAACTGCTACATACTCCGCAATATCCTTCTTCATTCCGATCCACCAGAAAGTATCCTTCAAATCCAAATACATCTTGGTATTTCCTGGGTGAATCGAATACGGTGAATCATGGGCCTCTTGCAAGATCAACTTCCTGATCTCCAGATCATTGGGCACATAAACGCGGTCCTCAAACCATAAGGTATCGTACTCATCCTCACGAAATCCCTTGGCTTTTCCTTTGCTCAACTTTTCCTTTATCTCGTCAATCTCCTTGTCTGTCTTCTGAGCTTCTCTGATCTTTTCCATCAAGGTAGACTGAATCTCCAAGGTTGCTAAGTAGCCTCTTGGAACTATCTCCAAACATAGCTCGCAAAGATCCTCGGCTAACTCCTGGGGTAACTCTCCTATCATGAGGGTGTTGACATGGCTCTTGCGGCTCAACGCATCTGCTACTACGTTAGCCTTCCCTGGGTGATAATGTAATCTCATATCATAGTCCTTAATAAGCTCCAACCATCTCCTCTGCCTGAGATTTAACTCCTTCTACGTGAAAATGTACTTCAAACTCTTGTGATCCGTGTACACCTCACAATGGTTTCCGATGAGAAAATGTCTCCATGTCTTCAACGCATGCACTACGGCTGCTAATTCCAAATCACGCGTGGCATAATTCTTCTCATGGGGTTTAAGTTGTCGTGAAGCATATGACACAACTCTTCCTTCCTGCATAAGCACTGCTCCAAGTCCTCGACGAGAAGCGTCGCAATAAACTTCATAATCCTTGCGTTGATCTGGCAGAATCAACACTGGTGATGTAACCAATCGTTTCTTCAATTCTTGGAAACTAGCTTCACATTCCTCAGGCCAATTGAATTTGGTGTCCTTCTTCAATAGCTCAGTCATGGGCTTTGCAATCTTCGAGAAATTCTCGATGAACCTCCGGTAGTATCCTACAAGTCCAAGGAAACTCCGGATCTCTCTAACTGACGTGGGTGATTCCTAGCTTGTTACTGTGTCAACTTTGGCGGGGTCTACTGCTATTCCTTCTCCGGATATAACATGTCCGAGGAATCCAACTTCCTTCAGCCAAAATTCACATTTGCTGAACTTGGCGTATAACTGGTGTTCTCTGAGCTTCTCAAGTACCAAACGCAAATGCTCTTTAGCTCTTCTTCATTCTTGGAGTAGACTAAAATATCGTCAATGAACACCACGACAAACTTATCCAAAAACTCCATAAACACTTTGTTCATCAGGTTCATGAAATAGGCAGGTGCGTTAGTCAGGCCAAATGACATAACAGTATACTCATATAGCCCATATCTGGTGGTAAAAGCCGTCTTAGGTATATCCTGCTCTCGAATCTTTAACTGATGGTATCCTGATCGTAGATCGATCTTGGAAAATACCTTAGCTCCTTGTAAGCGGTCAAACAAATCATTGATCATCGGCAGTGGGTACTTGTTTTTGATGGTCACTTCATTCAATCCACGGTAATCAACAACCATCCTCAACGATCCATCTTTCTTCTCCTATAGAAGTACTGGTGATCCCCAAGGTGACGAACTTGGGCGAATATAGCCTTTATCCAGTAACTCCTTAATCTGCTTCTTAATCTCCTCCAAATCTTTTGCGGGCATCCTGTACGGTCTCTTAGATATTGGCCCTGTGCCTGGCAAAAGTTCAATCAAGAACTCAATGTCTCTATCCGGTGGCATGCCTGGCAACTCTTCTGGAAATACATCCGGGTAATCCTTCACCACTGGTACTTCCTCCTATACAACTCCTAATAAGGAATTCACTTGAATCCTCTTCGTCATAGGCCGGGATACATACTTAATCCTTCTTCCTTCTGGGGTGGTAAGCAAAATCGACTTACTGGCGCACTCAATGTTCCCTTCATACTTTGATAACCAATCCATGCCTAATATCACATCCAATCCTTGCGATTCCAGTACTATTAGGTCTGAGGGAAACAGGTAGTTACCAATCCTTAATGGTAACCGTTCACACCATAAACTAGCCATATACTCTGCTCCTGGCGAGGTTACCAACATGGGTGACCTAAGGGCTTGGGTTGGCAGTTTATACTTATCCACAAATCCCCTTGATATGTATGAATGCGATGCACCAGTATCAAAAAGAACAAGTGCAGTAAATGACTTAACCATAAACTTACCTATTACTGCATCAGGCTATGCTTCAACCTCTTCCACGCTCACGTGGTTCACATGTCCTTTGTTGAAAGGTTTCGGCTTCTTCCCAGAGCTTCCATTGCCATTTCCATTTTGGGCTTCAGGACAATCAGTTGCATAATGTCCAGTCTTCTGGCACTTGAAACAAGTAATGCGACTTAGATCCCTCTTGGCTGGGGTAGATGGGTTATTACGGTTCTGTCCGTTGCTTCCTCCATTCCCATTACCATTCTTGGAGCCATTATGGTTGTGTGAACTACCTCTTCCATGGGTATGCTGAAACTGTCCTCCCGGTTTCAGGGTAAAACGTGGCTTCTGCTGAGCTCCAGAATTATACTTCTCTTGTCCATACTTCCTCTTACGGTTTTCAATCTGCTGCTGCTTCCCTTCAATCATGAGTGCTCTATCTACCAACTCCTGGTAGTTGTTGAAGGTTGCTACCATTAGCTGCATGCTCAGCTCATCATTCAATCCTTCGAGAAACTTCTCCTGCTTGGCTGCATATGTAGCAACGTCATCTGGTGCATAATGTGCTAACTTACTGAAATCCTCCACATACTGGCCTACGGTGCGTCCTCCTTGGCGTAGGTTGCGAAACTCATGCTTCTTCATGGCCATAGCTCCTGCTGAAACATGGGCTGTACGGAAAGCTTGCTGAAACTGGTCCCATGTGACAGTGTCAATAGGGTGTGTGGCTGTGTAATTCTCCCACCATGATGCTGCGGGTCCATCAAGCTGATGTGTGGCAAAACGCACTCTTTCTGCATCTGTGCATCCTGCAGTGGCCAACTCCCTTCCAACTTTGCAAAGCCAATCATCTGCAACAATCGGCTCGGTGCTGCTGGAAAACACCGGCGGATTTAGCCTCAAGAAATGGGCTAAGTGATCAACAGGTGGTGGTGGTGGGTTGTTGTTGTTGTTGTTGTTGTTGTTGTTTCCTTGGTTCTGTAATAACACTTGCATCAGGGCATTCTGTTGCTGAATCAACTGAGTGATCTCCGGTGGGAAAACAAATCCGGTGTCGCGTCTCGGAGGCATCTGATAGGTTAGAAAAGATGAGAGTTTAGAATAGAATGAGGTCTAGAGAGAAAACACTACCCATATGCTCATGAGACAAACACAATCAATATCACTCAATCAATTCAAACAAGGCATACAATCGATCTAACTAGCGTTACAAAAGTGCTTGAACTATACTATAACAATGGGGGAAAACTACTACTGATACGGTGGTCTACTAGAAATTCTGATCAGTCGAAGACTCCATGATATCTGCTCCAGCTTCATCAACAAAGTCATCTTCACTAGGGTCCAAGTCGGTGTCGTCGATGATGATGTAGTTACCCGGGCAAGCGCATTCATCATCTTCTGCTTTTGGCACTGGATTTCCCATGAATACTCCAATCTTCTTCTCCAGGTCGTCATTCTTCCCTACTAGTGCCATGATTTCCTCCAAATAATCCTCGCGTGTAGCCTTGAGTTCTTCCTCCAGCTCCTTGATCTTCGTCAATGCCTTCTTCAGATCTATCTTGTCTGAGCACAACTGGTTCTCCTGGCGACGAATGTGTTGGTTTTGCTCTTGGATGAAAGCTGCAATGGATCCATCCTTCTTGGTGCTGATCATCTCCCATTGCTCGTCTCGACGTCCACAAATCTGATAAATAGTATCCTTAAGCTCCCTGTGGTAGACTTCTCCAATGCGTCCCATAGCGATGTGGGCTGCCATGCTCTTCCCTAAACTCCAGGTTGGTGCTTCAAAAGCCAACTTTATAGGCTCAGTGACTGGCGCAAACGTCCTTCCTGGAACTTGAACTTGAATCTTCCAGCTCTCCTCTTCAGGTAATGTGGCGTTGTAGGTTTCGGTGATGCTTGGTATTCCTATGTTCAAGTACTTAGTGACTTCCTTCAAGTGACGTCCAAAAGGCGTATCTTCATCTGGTTGCATGAACTTGCTCCTTGCATCCGCCATTCCTAAAAGAGTAGAAAGTTGAGAGGGGTCAGAAATGAGAAGAGAGAAGTGTTCTAGGGTTTAAGCTTAGTGGTCCTGTCCTACAGTCAGCGTGTGCTCTGATACCACCTTTTGTAGCGACCAGACCTCAAAAAGTCTATGCTGCTGTGCACCAGTGTCATCCCTGGATCAGTAATGCTGACACGCACAGTACAAATGGAGGATTTATAAGAGAGTAGCAATCACACACTTATTACAACGAATATCTCAAAAGAGAATAAGGATGATAAATATGGCTTAAGGCCATTTAAAAACGATAACAGCGGAAGGCTTCGAAGATAAGTGAGTCCATTAACTCCAACGACATCACTGAGTATAAGACCACGACCTAAGACACCTTACTCGTCGTCTGAAAAGTCTGCAACATGAAACGTTGCAGCCCGAAAATAGGTCAACACATGGAATATGCTGGCAATGTAACACATAGAGAATAATGAACATAATAATGCTATACTACATGCATATATGGCTGGTGGAAAGCTCTATGGTTACAGTTTTGCGAAAAGCCAATATTTCCCTACTGCAAAGGAATAAATTTTATTTAACTATCATGGTGGTTGTTAAACATTGAGAAGGTACCTCCAACTCAATCCCAATTAAGTATCATCATTAACCCAACAAAATTAATTAAAGTAACATGGTGATGAGATTCACATGATATCCAAGTACTAGATACTCAAGTTGTCCATAACCGGGGACATGGCTAATCATGATTAGTTTGTACACTCTGCAGTGGTTTGTGCACTTTTCCCCACAAGACTCGATCGCCTCCGCTTGATTCTCGCACTGCATGATGTTTGAGAAACGGATGACCGAGACACAGTCTTTCAGAAGCGTAAACACTCTACTCTGGGTAGACCGTACCACCTACATCCCCTACATCTGCTAGTCTACCTCTTCAAGAGCTCACACAACTTAATCAACTATGCTAGAGCCCATAATAGCTTGTGGCTGCACACGGAAGCTTCTAGCATGAATAATCTCATGATCCCTTTGAGCCTGGGTGGCGGTCCATAGGATGATCACACGGGTACTCCGGGATATCCAAAAATACAGGCAGCACTGGGTTCTCCAGGTGCCTCAATCCACCCAGATATGTTAGTTGCCACCTTAAGTTTAACCATATATTAACAATCTCACATCTGTCATGAATATCTCTCAAACCCAATCCACGTCTACAAGCATAGCATAGCGATATAATAGCAAACGTAGAAGTAACTCCCAAGGGTTTGATAATAAAACAGGTAATAGGTACTACCTCATCTACTTCCCAATACCCACAGTTTAATTAGATCCTAACCATGCAATGTTTGTGGATTGATCTAATGCAATAAAAACTGGGTATGGAAGAGTATGATCAAAGTGTTACTTGCCTTGCCGATGATCCGCGTAACCTAGAGATTCTAAGTAGCAAGCGGCGCACTCCGGGTACTCTATCGCAAACAAACAAGCAAACAATAAGTACTTATCTAATGCACAAGTAAAACTCTAATAAATATCTAACCAGAAAGTTCAACTTAAGAACTCCGGTTTGCAAAAAGAATCAAATCGAACGAAGCAACGAAAATCAAACGGCGAAAGAAACAAGCTTCATTTACTAATCTGGATCTAGGTAAAATTTTACAGTAGCAAAAACTTATTTGAGTAGGTTAAACGGAAAGAGAATTTCGAGACGAAACTCTAGGCGCTTGAATCGCCTGATTCCGATAAACGAACGAAAAGTTAAACGAAAACGAAGTTCTGATCGGAAATCACGATCTGGAATAATCGCGGAAAATCCGACGAAAAGGAAAAACTGACGAACAGTTAAACGAACGAACGTTCCTTAACAGCGACAATCCGACGAACACGTTCGTTAAAACGAACGGGTCGGTGAAAGTTCACTAAGTAATAAAACCAAAAAAATTAACCGATCTGAAAAAATGAAAACTAGGGGTTTAGAGAAAAAATAAACCGAATCGGTTTTTTTTTAAAACCGGACTCGGGCGGCGGCGGCTTCAGCTACCACGGCAGCAGCTCCGGCAGGGCTCCGGCGGGGCGGCGGGGCTCGGCGAGGCTCGGGCGGCGGCGCACGGCTGCGGGGCGGCGGCGCGAGCGGCGGCGGCGCGGCGCTGCAGGCGGCGGCGGCGAGTGCGGGTCGGGGCGGCGGCGGGGTGAGGAGAGGAGGCGGGGTGGGGGGGTACTTATAGGAGGGGGAGGGGTGGCGTGGAGGAGGGGGCAAGGCGGCGGCGGGGCGGCGTGCTCGAGCCGGACTCGGCGGCGGCGGCGCGAGCGTGCGCGGGAGGGAGACGACGCGGGCGGGCCGGCCTGGCTCGGCTGGGCCTCGGCCCAGTCGGGCGCGGGTTTTTTTCAAATATTCCGCGAATCTAAAATAATCACAAAAAAATAAATAAAAATCCAAAAATGATAAAACAAAATTTCCCCGTCTAATTAAAATAAGAACAGGGTGAACATTTTCTTGACCCAAAAATGTAGTTTTGAAAACGTGCAAATTTTTTTGCAATTAAAATTGCAAATAAAATCCGAAGAAAATCAAATATTTGATTTTAATGTTTTTCCTCCAATATTTCAATTATTTTGGAGAAGTCATATTTTCTCTTCTCATTTATTTTAATATGAAATATTTTCGGAGAGAAAAATAATTAAAACCAAAAATCCTAGTTTTATTATTTGATAAAAATCAAATATGAAAAACCGGGAAAATCCCCAACTCTCTCCGAGGGTCCTTGAGTTGCTTAGGATTTATCGAGGATTTGTCAATAATGCAATAAAATATGCTATGCAATGATGATCTAATGTATAACATTCCAAATTGAAAATTTGGGATGTTACATTTGACCTGGACCGTCTCCGTTGACCACTGACGTCACAGTGACGCAGTGCTGACGCAATAACTCATTTCTGGATTTATTTTTTATATAGGAAATTCCAGAAAATGTAGCAAACTTCTAAAAATCATAGAAAATAATCTATAACTCAGATTGAAAAGATTTATATATGAAAAATGATCAAAAAATCCAATCTATCCATCTGTACTAGTTTCATGCATGTCTAAACAACTTAACCTTGCTTTTTAGTTCAAAACATGATAAGGCACTATTTAGATTCATAATTTGAGTTTGGGATTGAACCTTTGGTTCAAAATGACCCAAACCCATCTGTTTGTAGTTGCATTAGCCAAAACACATTCATATTGCCATGTCTTAGCATGCATCATAATTGTTGCATTGCATTGATTGTGTTCTTCCTTGTTTGCCGGTGGTTGTCCCCTCTCGATAGCCGTGATTCCGACGATGAGTTTGATGACACCGATGAAGAACTATAATATCTTCAGAAGTGCCAGGCAAGCAAACCCCCTTGTCCATTCCGATACAAACCCACTCTCTCGCTCCTGCTCTCTTTTACTGCATTAGGACAACAACGATTCATCTGTTACTTGCTGCGGTAGTTGAACCCCTTATCCTCTGCATGACCTATCATTGCCACAGTAAGTAGATGAAACCCACTAGCATGAGTAGGAGTTGTTTGAGCCCTGATGTGCCTACTCATTCATGCTTGTTTGTCATGCCTGCTATTGCTTAGAGTTGTGTCAGGTCTGATTCATCGTGCATGAGTTGGAATAGTGATGAACATGTCCTACTGTGTGTGAGCTAAGTGTGTGAACACGATTTGGTAAAGGTAGCGGTGAGAGGCCATGTAGGAGTACATGGTGGGTTGTCTCATTGAAGCCGTCCTCAGGAACTAAGTTCTGTGTTTGTGATCCATGATACAGTTACTACCACGCATTGGGCCCGAAACCAATGGACCCTCTCGGCTTCTTAATCACCCTTGTCCTCTGTCCAGGAGTTGCAAGTAGTTTCTGGTGTTTGTAGTATGCTGGAAGCCGTGGGCAGCACTGACCCGAGGGGTGGGCTGTGATGCGGTAGGCACGTGGGTGGGCATGCCGGGCGCCCGTTTGGTGTCTCAAAACCCTGTACACATCGTTTGGGGCCGTATGTGGAAACCTCGGCCGGACTCCCTACGGATGGAACCTGAATAGGCGATAAACCTGGACTAGAGACTTGAGTGTTTAGGTAGGCTGTGGCCGACACCCACGTTGGGCTTCCGCTTGAAGGTTGCCGAGTACATGTCGTGTAAACGGCGGTAAGTGGTGAGAGCGTGTGTGACGAAGTACACCCCTGCAGGGTTAATATGATCTATTCGAATAGCCGTGTCCGCGGTAAAGGACTTCTGGGTTGCCTATAACAGTTCATAGACAAGTGAAAGTGGATACTCTAAAATGCGCAAGATAAGCGTGAGTGCTATGGATGGCGTTCTCGTAGGGAGACGGGAGCGGATCCATAGTGGAGTATTGATATGGTGAATATGTGGACTCGTGTGCGCCACCTCAAAAGAGTTACTTGCAGTCGTAGTTTAGGATAGCCACCGAGTCAAAGCTGGCTTGCTGTTAAACTCCACCACCCCCTTTGTTGATACTGATGCATATGTAGCTAGTTCTGATGTAAGTCTTGCTGGGTACATTGTACTCACGTTTGCCTATTTTATGTTTTGCAAAGGGACGTCGGTCTCGCTAGTAGTTCTGTGTGGACTTCGACGTTTAGCTTGATACCTCAGCTACGATCTTGTGCCGTCGGCAGGATCTAGTAGATAGTCAGGCTTCTCAGCCTTTTTCATTTGTAGATGTCTGTACTCAGACATGTTAAGCTTCCGCATGTGTTTGACTTGTATGCTCTGAATGTCGGGTCATGAGACCTATGTTTGTAATATCTCGCTCCTCGGATCCTAATGAATAAATACTTGAGTCGTAGAGTTATGTTGTGATGCCATGTTGTATTTACACATATCGAGCATATTGTGTGTATGATTGAAATGCTTGGTATGTGTGGGATCCGACAACCTAGTTATTTATCCTTGGTAGCCTCTCTTATGGGGAAATGTAGTCTTGTGCTTCCATGAGCCATAGTAATCCGCTACAGCCCGGTTCACCGAAGTCCTGCTAGCCCAGCACTACTGCTCCAGAACACTTGACTGGCCGGCATGTGATTCACTTCGTTCCTGTGTCTGTCCCTTCGGGGAAATGTCACGCGGTGACATCTGGAGTCCTGCCTAGCCTGCTACAGCCCGGGTTCCCGGAGTCCTGTTAGCCCAGTGCTACAGCCCGGATTCGCACGCTGCTGACCGACATGCTCGATGTTGATTCACGTATGCCTGTCCCCGTAAGTTAGTGCCACTTTGGGTTCACGACTAGTCATGTCGGCCCGGGTTCTCTGTCATATGGATGCTAGCGACATTATCATATACGTGAGCCAAAAGGCGCGAACGGTCCCGGGCCATGGTAAGGCGACACCCGTGGGAATACCGTGCGTGAGGCCGCAAAGTGATATGAGGTGTTACAGGCTAGATCGGTGTGACTTAGAATCGGGGTCCTGACAGCGTTGCCCCGATCGCCACAGTCGCACCCGAGCTTCACTGACTCCATCCCCGACCTCCCCTCGAGCTGCCGCACCCACCCGACGACTTCGCCGCCGCCCCGGACCACCGGAGCACCCCCGCCACCAACGCCCGAGCCCACCTCGCCGTCGACCGCCGCTGTAAGCCACCGGACTCCCCTCCACCGTTGGATCTCGCTTGTATGGCTTAGATTAGAAGAGTGAAGGGGTACGTTTTTTTTTAAAAGCTGGTTTAGTGGCCGGTTCAGTTAGATCGAACCGGCTGGTTTTGTTTTTCTTTCGTTCTGTTAACCGCGGGCGCACCTTAGTTATTTTACGCCTAGGTGATGGATAGACTAGTCGCGTCTGTTTTCCTTTTCTTTTAGTTTTATTTTCTGTTTTTAGCAGAATAGTTCTGTTTTTGTTTTAGCTATTTCTTTTAGAAGGTTTATCGTTTTTAGTTGATTCTTTTTTTGTTAGTTTGCAAATTTGTTGTAGTTTCTGTAGAAAATATGTTTAGCCATGTTTAAATTATTAGAAATAGTTTTATATTAGATATAGACAGATTAGTTTTTCTGCCATAAATTGAGTTAGGATTATTAGTTTTTAGTGACTCTTTTTGCTACTGCTTAGTTTTGACCATGCCTAGCAGTAGGAACTTGTTTGGGGTATTTTAGATTTAATAAACAATTAGTTTTATGTCGAAATCAAGTTTTTCTTGTTTATTTAGCTAGCTACTGTTTTCGTACTATTCTAGTTAGTAAATAATTTTATTTTTATTATGTTATAGTTTATTTTAGATTAGTTTCTATAGATACAGAGGAGGAACTTTTATTTACGGTAGAATAAATTTTTTTATTTTATTTTCTTTGCTAGGATTGTTTTAGGTACAATAGGAGTTCTATTATAGCTTTTGATGTGATTCTTTTTGCTACTAGTTTGTATGATGTTTTCCCTTCTGTTAGTTAGCAAAACCAATGCTTAGGTTCTCTTAAGAAAAGTTTTAGTTGTGTAAAACTATTTCTTAGTTTTTGCTTGATATGATGAAAACCTTGATTTGCTTTCTCCGAATTTTTCTTTGGTTTTGGTTTGAGTGCTTGGGTGTTTTACTTCAACTTGCTGTTATGTTATATTGTGCTATACTTATTTGTGCTATTGTTTGACTCGGCAGAATTCCCGGAGTGCGAAGCCTGCTATTACGAGTCGCTAGCTTTCGAAGACCGTCAGCCAGGCAAGTCATTTGATCATGTTTTTACAATACCTATGATTTTATTGCATTAGAATTATACCTCCCCACCATGCATGCAGTAGGAGAATTTTGTGAAGTTATGTTCTTGAGTAGTATCATGAGGTAGGATGAACCCTTCTCCCTTGTTACCGATGCCCGGGACGATGTAGTTTATTTTGCTATGCTCGTAGACGGGGTTGGTTGAGTGATTCATAAGGGAGATGCGAGAGTCAAGATGATGAAAACCCCATGACATCAAGCTCAAGATGGACTTCAAAATTCACTACTGGGTGGAGGACGGTTGACGGGCACCCTGGAGAAACCAGCGGATGGCCGGGATGCATGGAGAAGCGCCATGACATCTTGCAGAAAGCTTGACCCAGCCACGAAGAGACGGATGGATACCCCATTGACCGGAAGCTTACCTGTGCAGCCGCAAGCCATTATGGGCTCTGGCTTGGTCGACCCTAGGCGTGACTCTGGCCAGACGGTGCTACGAGATGTAGAAGAATGGTAGGATTGGATGGGCACCGGCAGTGGCCCAGAGGAACTCTTCGAAAGACCCTGTTTCGTTCGTCCCGTCTTCAAACACCAGGTAGTGCGAGGACATAAAGGAGGGAACGATTCTTGCGGGTAAAGTGCACAAGACTCTGCAGAGTAACAACCTAATCGATTAGCCGTGTCCCCGCTTACGGACAAATGAGCCTCTGGGATTGGAGTATTTCAGATATCTCAACACTGAACTTAATAAATTAATTGAGGGGGTTATTTAATAATTGGGAATGAGACATTGGTTGGCGGAACCATCTCAATAACTACCAACATTTTGTAGTAATTGCAAACAAGTCCTTGTTGTAGGGAAAACCCGGCTTTTTCGCAAAACAATGAAACTTAGAGCCCCACAACCAAATTGCATATAGTATTAGTAATTTTATTGTCGTTCTCTCTTCATGACTTGCCGGCATATTCAAAATGCTGACCAGACAGCTGCAACGTCTTATGTTGCAGAGGAATTTTCCGATCAGGAGTGAGGCTACGATCCACGCTTGGCGATTGCCCTATGGAGTCGGATGGACTCGCTGTTCGTCTACGCTTCCGCAGCTTTATTTAGTTTATTTCTTATGAGTTGGCCTTTGGACGAATTTATTATGATGTAATAAAGACTCGATATGAGAATCGTGTAATAAATTCAGGTGTGATTGAACTTTGAATCTTTGCATCAATGTACTGTGTGTGCCAGCATGATCTTGGGATGGTACAGCTACACAGAGACTTGACCGATTTCGGGTCGGGTCGCTACACGGCATGGATTGGCTTTCTCAGCACAAGGCCTTTCTTGATTGTGCTACTAGGGAGATTCAATTGACGCACCCTTCTAAGGATGTGATCATCTATGCCGCTCGTGATGAAACCATTCGGTTGTTCTCTCTCAATGAGAAGGGCGAGTTAGACGCTATTTCTCAGATCACAATTGTTTGTGAGTATCAAGATGTCTTTCCAGAAGAGCTTCCGGGTATGCCTCCTCACCGGCTAGTCGAGTTCGTTATTGATCTTGAGCCTTGTACAGAGCCCGTTTGCAAGCGCCCCTACAAGCTTGGGCCAAAAGGGCTAAAAGAATTGAAGAAACAGCTCGATGAACAAGAGCGTCTGGGTCTGATCAGACCAAGTTCATCTCCGTGGGGTTGTGGTGTTCTTTTTGTCCAGAAGAAGGATGGCACGGACCGACTTTGCGTCGATTACCGCCCATTGAACAAGAAGACAATCAAGAATAAGTACCCAGTTCCCAACATCAATTAGTTATTAGAGCAACTCAAAGGTGCAAAGGTGTTTTCCAAGCTTGACCTCCGTATGGGTAATCATCAGATTCACATTCGTGAAGAAGATATCCCTAAGACAACATTCAGAACAAGCTTTGGTTCTTATGAATATACTGTCATGTCTTTCGGGCATGTCAATTCCCCTCCAACTTTCTCTCGCATGATGAACTTCATCTTCAACCCCTACACCAATGAATTTGTCTTGGTGTATCTCGATGATATCTTGGTATTCTCCAAGAATAAAAAGGATCATGCCAAACATTTGCAATTGGTGCTCGACAAGCTCAGGGAGTATCAATTCTACGCAAAGTTCTCTAAATGTGAGTCTTGGCTTGATGAAGTTCTTTACCTTGGCCACATCATCTGCGCCAAGGGCATTGCTGTTAATCTGGAGAAGGTTTCTGCAATTGTCAATTGGGAGCCTCCTCAGAATGTCAAGCAACTCCACAATTTCCTTGGGCTTGCAAGCTATTGCCGAAGATTTGTCGAAAATTTCTCAAAGATTGCTAAGCCTCTTTCCAACCTCCTCTAGAAGCATGTCAAGTACTCCTGGACTCCTGAGTGCGACGTTGCCTTCAACACTCTCAAAGAGAAACTCGTCTCAGCTCCTGTCCTAACTCCTCCTGATGAGTCCAAGCCATATGAAGTTTTCTGTGATGCCCCGTTGCAAGGTCTCGGTGCTGTGTTAATGCAAGAGAAGAAAGTTGTGGCCTATACTTCTCGTCATTTGAAGCCAAATGAAAGGAACTACCCCACTCATGATCTTGAGTTGGCGGCAGTTGTCCATGCATTAATAACATGGAGACATCTCTTGGTGGGAAGGCAAGTGGATATTTTCACTGATCACAAGAGCCTCAAATATATCTTCACTCAACCCAACCTCAACCTCCGGCAAACTCGTTGGGTCGAAGTGATTCAAGAGTACAATCCAAGTATTGAATACACTCCAGGCAAGGCGAATGTCATTGCAGATGCTTTGAGCAGAAATTCTTATTGCAACAGCTTAATTCTCAAGCCATTCAAACCCGATCTTTGTGAAGCTTTCCGCAAGCTCAACCTCCATGTTGTTCCTCAAGGTTTTCTTGCCAACCTTCAAGTCACTCCAACTTTGGAAGATCAAATTCTTGAGGCACAACTCCTTGATACTATGGTGAAGAAGGTGAAACATGGTATTGCCAAGGGCCTTTCCAAATACAAGTGCTATCGCATTGATGATAAGGACACCTTATTCTTCGAGGACCGGATTATCGTTCCTAAAGGTGATCTAAGGAAGTTCATAACGAACGAAGCGCATAATTATCTCCTCTCCATCCATCCAGGAAGTTCAAAGATGTACCATGACCTCAAGCAATCATATTGGTGGACTCGAATGAAGCGAGAGATTGCTCAATTCATGAATGAATGTGATGTCTGTCGAAGGGTGAAAGTAGAACATCAATGACCAGATGGTCTCCTCCAACCTCTTCCTATTCCAGAATGGAAGTTTGACCATATCGAAATGGACTTTGTCACTGGCTTTCCCAAGTCCAAGCGAGGGAATGATGCTATCTTCGTTGTCATTGACAAGCTTACAAAAGTGGCTCATTTCCTTCCAATCATAGAACCTATCACGGCAGCTCAGTTGGCGGAGCTATACACCTCCTGAATTGTCTCGTTGCACGGAATTCCGCAATTGATCTCTTCAGACCGTGGAAGCATTTTCACTTCCTAGTTCTGGGACTCCTTCGAGAAGGCCATGGGCACCAACATTCGCTTCAGCACGGCTTTCCATCCTCAAACAAGTGGACAAGTCTAGAGAGTCAATCAAATCCTTGAAGACATGCTCAGAGCTTGTGTCATCTCTTTCGGTATGAAGTGGGAAGATTGCCTCCCATATGCTGAGCTGTCCTACAACAACAGCTTCCAAGCAAGTTCGAGCAAGGCCCCATTTGAAACTCTATATGGCAGAAAGTGCCGTACTCCTCTCAACTGGTCCGAGACTGGTGAACGCCAACTTCTTGGAAATGACTTGATCACAGAAGCTGAAGAAATGTGTAAAGTCATCCGTGAAAATCACAAAGCCGCGCAATCGCGCCAGAAGAGTTACTATGATAGCAAGCACCGTGACTTGACTTTCGAAATCGGAGACCATGTCTACCACTGCATATCTCCCATCAAAGGCACTCAACGCTTCGGTATCAAAGTGAAGCTTGCCCCGAGATACGTGGGTCCTTTCAAGATCATTGGCAAAAGAGGTGACCTCGCCTATCAAATTGAGCTGCCTTCCAACTTCTCAAATGTGCACGATGTCTTTCACGTGTCACAGCTTTGCAAGTGCTTCAAGTCGCCCAAGCGCACTATCAACTTCGAAGAGATTGACCTCCAAGAAGACTTGTCTTATCATGTGCATCCCGTTGCCATTATTGAAGAAACCGAGCGCAAAACTCGCAAGAAGTCAATCAAATTCCTCAAAGTTAAGTGGTCTCACCATTTCGACCGAGAAGCTACTTCGGAGTGTGAGGATCACCTCCGTTCTGAATATCCGGAGTTCTTTCAGTCCTAGATCTCGTGATGAGATCCTCTTGTAGTGGAGGAGAGTTGTAACACCCCAGATGTAAACTTCCCAGTTTGGAAATATATCCAACTTTGAACATGATCAATTCCATTTTGGGCTCCTTCATTTTGGATCATTTAGTTGTTTTCTCTCTAGCATTATTGCTGGTTGCCATGTCATCATCATATAGTGCGCATTCATCTCATTGCATTTCCATGTTTACCTTGTCATATTGCATTTGTGCTTGTGTCTATTTGCATTCTCATAATCATCGTGTGCATTGTCATATTCGTGCATGTTGTATTGTTGCATGCTCCATGTGTGGTTCTTGCACCATCACTCCTCCTTCCTTCCCTTTCTTCCATTTCTACAAGTGCCATTTTTCCCTTCCCCATTAATGTTCATGTTCTCCCCAATATTCAAAATTCTTGTCCTAAACCCCTCTGCCAGATTTCACCTCTTTTGGAGATGTTTTTGTTAGGTTTAAAAATGGCTCAAGTTTGAATTTAATTCAAACTTGCATTATTTTTCTTCCTCTGAAAATGCCCAAACCATTTTTGCAATTATGTGCATAATACCAGGGGTCCAGGGATATTTTTATATCTCCCATAACCTATCCCAATCACTCTGGCCTTTTTCTTGTTTTTCTGTTTGAAGGAAAATATGAAAAGAAAAGAGAGTGAGAGAGCAGCAGCAGTTCAGCCCAACAGCATCTGAACCAACCCGGGCCTCTTGCTAGCCAGCTGGGCCTCAACTCCAGGCTGGCCCAGCCTTCCCGCGCACGCAGCCCCTTTGTTCGCCTTCCGTTTGGTGATCCACGCTGGACACCCACGCCGGGCCCGCATGCAGTGACCTCTCCCCTACCTTTTTCTTCCTCCTCTCGCCACCTCCCCCTCACGGTAAAACCTACGAGCAGGGGCACATGGCCTCGGTGGCAAGCCACGGTGTCTGCAACCCTCCTATAAGACCCCAACCTCGCCCTAGGGTTTCCCCTTCCTCTCCTCCCTCTCCTCCGTGCCGCCGCCACAGGTAAGGGGACATACCCGCGTCGCTTCCACCGCCACCCACGCCATGGCCGGCTCGGTCACGACCTCACCGCCGGCCTAACCCTCCTTCGCGGCCTCCCCTCCTTCGTCCAAGCGCTCATGAACGCCGCCCTGGTTCCGTCCTGACGCCGATCCGTGACCGAGAACTCCTTCCACGACGTCCCCTTCTTCCTCTGCATCTCCCACAGTAGATCGCGCCAAGTTCGTCGACCCACTTCCGACGCCTCCCTCCATCCCCGGCCACGTTTTCTCCTCCTAGGGTAAGGAGGTATACCCGGCTTCCTCCTTTCTACTTCTCGATGCTAGATGATCCCCGTAGGAGATGTTAGGGTCGCGCCTCCGCTATGCTCTCGATGCTTCGACGATCTCTGAATTTTGGGTGTGGTTGAAGCATAGTGTCTTGCGCGCTCTTGTTCTTGCACACGCACCCACTGGCGTTCGTCTCCACGTACACCTACGCTCATCCCGCACGCGCGCACGCCCGCTCCCGCACGCACTCATCCTTGGCTCGTGTCGCCGTAGTCGCTGCCATCGCTCACCGCGGACGCCATGCCCCGAGCAGAGCTATGCTCGTGCTCGAGCGCCCCAGCTCTCTGTTGCACGCGCTCCCTTAGCGATCCCGCGCGCCCGCCGAAGCTCCTCTGCTCCGCCAGTCGCCGCCGTCGCTCGTCAGCGTCGTCTCTGGCCTCGTTCAGGAGGCCATATCCGACCTGGGTCAGCTCAAAGGAGGTCGAACCCCTGCCTTTGCAGAAACATCTGCCTAGCCTAGTGGTTCCCGCGCCGCGCGTGCACCGGGGAGACCCGGGTTCTATTCCCCCAGGCACATAATAAAGCCCCCCATTTTCTGTTTTACTTGAGCCACTGACAGAGGGGCCCCGCTTGTCATTCTCTCACACCGCGGGGCCCCACGTGTCATGCCCTCTCCCTGGTTACGTTTTCTTTTAATTCATTTCAATATATTCCATTTCTGGAAAGATACCTTATTCCATTTCTGGCAAGTCCATTTCTTGACGTTTCCGAATATGGCAATGGCCATATCTGTTTAATGCCATTTTAGGCAGGTTTCATCTTAGGGCTTTTGTGAAGATTTTTTTATAAGAACCCCAACATATCATATATGTTTTTGGGGAAGAAAAATCCCACCAATCCAGTGGTGGCATTAGTTTTTTGCATTTGAGAAAGTTCATGACCATGTCATTTTACATCATGTTACTATTTTTTCATTTTTGTGTGATTTAATTCAAACGCTATGAGGTTGTTTTGCACATGGATAGCTTCATTTTCATGTCTACTTCATGCTAGATTTTATTTCATGCCATTTAGTGCACTGTGATGAGTGCCACAAGCTTGCAAAGTTGCTATCATGAATCTGTTTATGCCATGCCATGGTTTCTTCCAAGTCTGAGATCTGTTGATATCATTTGCCATGTTTGCATCGATGCTACCATCTTTTCTGTGGGTCTTTGGCTCAAGTTCAGTAAGGGAGTTTTGTTCATTGCCTTTAGTACTAGCATGCCATGCTCAAGTTTGCCATGATATGCTTCTGTAGCTTGTACTACCTCCGTTCCTAAATATTTGTTTTCTAGAGATTTCAACAATTGACTACATACGTAGCAAAACGAATGAATCTACACTCTAAATTATGTCTATATACATCCGTATGTGTCAGTCCATTTGAAATCTCTAAAAAGACAAATATTTAGGAATGGAGGGAGTAGTTTACTAGCTCTAAACATTGCTACCTGATGATATTTCTGCCATGATCAGTGAAAAACTGCCAAGTCTGTAAACTGTTGTCATTTGCATTTTTGCCATGCTGTTTTAGACTTGTTCTCTTGAGTTCTAGCAGTAGCTCAGTGTTCATGATTTGTAGAGCTTAACCTGTACTTCACTGCCATGTATTGTGTTTTCATGTTTGGGTGCTGTAGTATGTTTAAACCGTGCATCTAAGTGGCCGTGTTGCTGTGTTAAGCAGATTGCATCATATCTTGTTTTGCTTAACATTTGCAACCGTGCATCCGTTTCCGGTGATCTTCATATCGATTTCAACCGAAATCTCCCAACCTATCCAGTGGCATGCTTGGTTTGTCAAGTTGATGCCACGATCATCTTTTCCCTTCCGGAGTACCCATATGCATTGCACATCATATCTTGCATCCCATGCCATGTCTTGCATCATGTTGCTTGCGCATTGCACCATGATTGATTGTTGTTCCCTTGCTTGTGTTCTTGCTTTGGGTAGAGCCGGGAGACGGGTTCGTGAATGAGGATCCTGTCGAGTATGTTTATGAGGAGCAAGCTTTCGACAACCCTGAGAACTTTGCAGGTAAGATGATCAATACCACCGATATCACTTCTATCTTTGCTTGCTAGTTGTTAGCTCTATCGCTATGTCGCGCTACCTACCACTTGTTTATCAAGCCTCCCTTATTGCCATGTCAAGCCTCTAACCCACCTTTCCTAGCAAACCGTTGTTTGGCTATGTTACCGCTTTTGCTCAGCCCCTCTTATATCATTGCTAGTTGCAGGTGCAGTGCAGGTTGTTCCATGTTGGAACATGAATATGTTGGCATATCACAATATCTCTTATTTAATTAATGCATCTATATACTTGGTAAAGGGTGGAAGGCTTGGCCTTTTGCTCGATGTTTTGTTCCACTCTTGCCGCCTTAGTTTCCGTCATACCGGTGTTATGTTCCTTGATTTTGCGTCCCTAACACGGTGAGGGTTTATGGTCCCCTCTTGACAGTTCGCTTTGAATAAAACTCTTCTAGCAAGGCCCAACATTGGTTTTACCATTTGCCTAATAACAACTAAAATTTTGCATAGGGAGTAATTAACCCAAGGATTCTTAATCAACCACCAGGCCAATGCTCCTCATGAGCGTTGGTCCAAACTAGAGCACTGTGCGGGGCCGCCCCAGGGCAACATGGGTTATTTTGGCACCTCTACGCGTAGCTCTTCCGCCGTGGCCTGAGACGAGATACGCATGGCTACTATCAGGGTGTCGGCACGTCGGGAGGTCTTGCTGGACTTGTTTTACCATTGTTGAAATGTCTTGTGCACATCCGGGATTCCGAGTCTGATCGGAGGGTCCCACGATGGAGGATTGTCTCTGCGGATCATGAGCTTGTCATGGGCTAAGTTGGGACACCCCTGCAGGGTTTAAACTTTCGAGAGCCATGCCCGCGGTTATGTGGCAGATGGGAATTTGTTAATATCCGGTTGTAGAGAACTTGACACTTGACTTAATTAAAACACACCAACCGCATGTGTAACCGTGATGGTCTCTTTTCAACAAGGTTCGGGAAGAGAACATGGTGGGGTTATGTTTGAACATAATTAGTTCGGGATCACTTCTTGATCACTTCTAGCTTTGTGTTCGTTGCGTAGTTTCTCATCTTACTCTTGTACTCGTATGTTAGCCACCATATTTGCTTAGTGCTTGCTGCAACTCCACCTTATACCCACATCCTACCTTTAAGCTTAAATAGTCTTGATCTTGCGGGTTTTGAGATTGCTGAGTCCTCATGACTCATAGATACTACAAAAACAGTTGCAGGTGCCGATGATACCAATGCAGGTGATGCCACCGAGCTCAAGTGGGAGTTCGACGAAGACCTTGGCCGTTACTATGTTTCCTTTCCAGATGATCAGTAGTGGTGCTCAGTAGGGACGATCAGGATTTAGCATTGGGGGTTGTCTTCTTTTCGTTTGGATCCGTCCGTAGTCGGACCTTGTGTGTACTCTGATTGATGTATGAATAATTTGATCATTGTGTGATGTGGCGATTGTAAGCCAACTATTTACTTCCTTGTTCATTTACATGGGATTGTGTGAAGATGACCCTTCTTGCGATCATACCAAAATGCGGTTATGCCTCTAAGTCGTGCCTCGACACGTGGGAGATATAGCCGCATCTTGGGCGTTACATATATGTCATGTGTTTGTAGTCTTGTGATCTATTTAGTAAGTTTTTTATTCTGCGGTGAACTCTATGTGTGTTGTCCAATTTAAGGGCCCGGTCAACATGATCTCAAGACCTAAATAGGTAACACATATTGTTTACGAAATATGCGACCTCTGACATGACAAGTGGAGACGACTATGAGGAACGAAGACAATATGAGATAACAGTTGTTGGAGTGTGTACTCAGGACATCGGGGATCAAGCATACCCTATATATGTGTGTTTGGCTAAGGGCTAAACGCCTCGTCAATCCACAAGCAAAGGCACACAAGAAAGCAACGACACAAGGGAATTTCTACACAGGTTTGGGCTGCCATGTTAGTGTAAAACCCTACGTCCTATTGGTACTGAAATAAACTGAGGAATACAAGTGCTTTCGTGCAACAAAGATGGTGGTCGGGGTGTGACCACTAGCGATTGGGGTACCAGCTAGAGTGCCCAAACACTCCTAACTCTACTCTTCCACTTTTTTCCTTGCCTTCTGCTTGCTAGTAGTTGTTGGTAGTGTTGTGGGTGATTACTTCCTTCCCCTCCTTTCGACCTTGGCCCTCCCCTTATATAGGCCTCGGGGGTACCACATTTGGTCTGTAAAAATATGTGTGCTGTTATACAAATAATAATCGGTCATGGCGTCCCACTTGCCTCTGTCACATTGCAGTAGATGAGCTGACACTGGAGTATGTTAGGTGCTCCAGTATTTCCATTAATGTGACACCTTGCGCCGCCCTTCTCCTGCTTTAGACTGCGCTAGTGCTCGGTCCTATCGTCAGGCCCCCGGGTCGTTGATACATCTCCAACGTATCTATAATTTTTGATTGTTCCATGTTGTTATATATCATTCTTGGATGTTTTGCAATCATTTTATTGCAACTTTAATCATTTTTGGGACTAACCTATTGACATAGTGCCCAGTGCCAGTTGTTGTTTTTTGCTTGTTTCTTACTTCACAGAATGTTGTTTTTTACTTCATAGAAAATCAATACCAAATGATACGGCTCTGTCGTATCTACTTTTCCTAACGCTTTTCCTCTTATTTTGGACTCTAATTTGCATGATTTGAATGAAACTAACCCAGACTGACAATGTTTTCAGCAGAACTACCATGGTGTTGTTTTTGTGCAAAAATAAAAGTTCCTGAATTGGAACGAAACTTTGTGAAGAATTTTCATATAATAAAAGATAATTTCTGGAGCCAAGAACCACCGGAGGGGGCACCTGGGTGGGCACAACTGTCGGCGTTCTGGGAACGTGGGTCCCCAGACTTGCCTGCCTGCGGCCCACGGCGTGGCTATGCTAGCGGGCCTATACGGCTCATCTTCATCAACAAAGCATTCAAGACCCTCGCGAGGGGCCAAGCCTTGTGAGGCGGACGACGCGAGACCTCCTCGGGAGCAGCCTCACCAGGCTGCCTGGCGAGGAGCGGAGATATCAAGGCGGAGCAAACCTCACGAGGCTCACGTGACGTGAGCCATGATGATCGGCACCAGGCGGGCGCCAGCGCGTGCAGCGTCCTTGTTTCCTCTTTGGTGCTAAGGAAGCAGGCGCAGGCGCAGGCGCGGAGTATCGAGGCATCACACAAAGGTTTCCATATCGGTGCAACAAGACCAAGACAAGCAGGACGGCAAGACGGAGGTCACCGTGGAGCCCAAGACGGCGTCACCACCAGAGCCTTTTGCAAGCGAAGACCGCTTTTGTCAGGATAGCTTCTACTAGCTGTCCCATTTCAAATTTGCCCGCCGTTGTTGGCTCCCTTCCTGCTCAATATTTGGGGAGAGGACCAGTGCCTATATAAGTAGAGCTAGCCACCACAATAGGGGGGGACTGATCAAGTTCTCATCCACAAGTCCGCAGAGCACAAGAACACCTCAACCTCAGGAGGTTGTTCTTCCCCTTGTACTGTTCTTCATCAGCCCAAGAGGCAATCCACCACCACACACTGGAGTAGGGTATTGCACCACAACGGTGGCTCGAACCAGTATAAATCTCATGTCTTTCTGTGTTGTGAGTGCGTCGAGTTCGTCCATGAGATCTTAGTGAGCTAGGGCGTGGATCGGTAGGAGGGAAAGAACTTCGCGCGCACCCCAGAGTTCGAACCTTAAGGGTTTTGCTGGAACCCCACATCCGACATTTGGCGCGCCAAGTAGGGGTGCGCCGGAGCTTCTTCTCCACCAATCGACTTGCCGATGCTCCATGGCCACGATGTCCGGCGACCCAAGGGCTGACTTGGACCGCTGGGCAGCTTGGCCAGCCCGGGCGATGACACCTGCCCATGAAGACCTCGACCCCGCGCTCCAGGCGCCGCGAGCGGCGTCCAACACTGTGGGGCGCGGGCGGGCGGCCAGGCGTCGTCCACCCTCACTCCACGGCAAGTGCGAGCTGCTGCAAGGGCAGCAAGCCACGCCGCAGCAACAGCGCCGCATTCACGGCGGGAGCATGCAAACATGCGGGCAGCGCTCACGGTGGCGCGAGAGCTGCTGCGGTGCCGGCTGATGGAGAGCGGCCGGGATGCACTGCTGGAGCGCGTTGCCGAGCTGCTGGATGCGGCGACATCGGGAGCGCCGCCCTTCTGCTATCAGCTTCCTTCTCAAGCCACGTCGGGGTCTCACGGCGGGCCTCGCCGCAACCACGCGCCATCTGGTGCGCTCGGGGGCTTCGTCAACACCAGCACGGCCGGCGGCGCCAGGGGATCCACCGCCCCCATGCCACCCGCGACGAGCATGAGTACAAGCGTCGCCTCCCATGGTTCCAGTGGGATGCCGCGTTACCATCCTCAGGACGCCGCGCAGGGCCGGGCAACATGGAGTGTGGGGCACTACGGCGAGGTGTTCAGGGTGACAGCCCCGGAAGCCTACGTGCCCCGCATGATGGTCCAGGGGTACGCACCGTTCCTTGAAGAAGAGTGGGAAGAAGGGACGCTGGAAGTTGAAGCCTTCCAAGAACCGACGGAGAACCGCAACGATCGCGCCAGCGACAAGGACTATAGGGTACCACTAATCTCTCAGGAGCAGGCTTACGCTAACAATGGGCTGCAAGTGAATCAGGTCACGGCGTCGGTCGGCGACCCCGGCGCAGCAGCATCCCTTCCGCCGGGGGAATCATGTTGGGGGCCACGAGGAGGGAGCCAGGAGCAAGGCCCCTCCCCGCATCACGCGAAGCCAGGCAACGCCCGGAGGTAGGCCCTCTGCCGGGGAGGTGCCGGCGAGCCTTCCCCCGGCAGAGGACCCGTGGTCGCCGGGGGCACCGTTGGCGTCCCCTTTCCCCTCCCTCTGTGTCGTCCAGGTTGCCGGTCGGCTCAAAGGTGGTCGAGGGAGGCGCAAGGCGGGGCCCTCGTCTGGCGATATGAAGCAAGGCCGGTTCTTGTGAAGAAGGCCCAGTGCTTGTGAAGCTCGCCGCCCGTGACACTCTCACGTAATAATGAGTGGGGCTGTACATGCCCCGGAGTCTCAGGGGTGCCGGCCTCAGGCCCTGGGGCTCCCTCCCATGCCTAGTGGCAGCACTTATCTCCACGCTGGTGAGAAGACTTGAAGACCCGAAGACTAGACTAGGCGCCGGACGCGGCCATTTGCTTTGGATCTTTTCTTCTGTAGCCTTACTTTCTGGATTTGGATTTAAGTTGAAGTCAAGCTTTTATCGATGCGTGCCGGGGGTGCATTTTCTCGTGCAAAGTGATTTCTTGCCATTTGGTTCTTACCTTGTTCTCGAGCTCACGCACGCCGCCTCCCCCTCGCGGGCCCCTCGCGAGCGGGGCTGAGCCCAGCATGCGCGACGCGCGCACAGATCGGCGCAGGAACCTCACGAGGCCCTCTCGGGCAGGTCAGCAGACCCTTTAGGAGCCCCGCAGCGACTCTCGACCTTACAATACAATTCAGGGCCTGCCCCAGCTAAGGTAAACTGCAGCGGCAAGACTTGCCATCAGACTCATGGCCAGCCAAAACGCACCCTTGATTCCGCATAGAGAAATAGAAATCATGATTCATTTACATGAGGGGCTCCCCCTCCCAAAATGCTCTCACAATCTTCAGGGGCCACGCCCGAGTTTTTGCATACAGGGTGAAGCAGTAAAGGGACGAGGAATTAGCCGGATATGTCGCTCGCCGCGTTCGAAGATGCGCGTCATCTTCGGACGCGCCGCTCGCGTCGCTGACGTCGTCGTTGGCGCCGCTGCCACCATCACCAGCGCCGGCGTCCCCATCATCGACCACGTCGCCTCCGTCTCCAGCGACTACCACCGCGTCGTCCTCTGAAGTGAAGGCTCTGAGCAACGCATCCACGTTGTCCTCCACCCACCGTGCCAGGTCGCCCCGGACGGCCTGTGGTAAGGGGGCAATGGCGGCGTCGAAGTCGAAGTCGGGGAAGGTGTTCCTGAGGTGGCTGAAGACGTGGGAGAACGCGCGCCCGAGCAGGCCCCGGCTTCTCTCCTCCACGAGCCAGCGAGCCCTGCCGGACCAGGCTTCCAGGCGCGTCACCACGTCGGTGAAGAAGATCAGGTGGCTGGCGTAGTCATTCGAGTGGGGGTGCGGTGCATTCTCATCGCAGATGTGGCCCAGGGCGGTATTAGCCCTGTTCCGGAGGTCTTGAAGCATGCGGGCGTGCTCGCGCTCCAGGGTCCGTCGTCGGAGCACTTCCTCCCTATTTTGCCGCGCGACGGCCTCGGCGTCATCAACCCATTTCCGAAGAGAAACAGCTCGGCGCGGGCGGAGGCCAAGTCCGCCTGTGCCGTAACCAGGGCGGCAGCCGTGGCCTCCCCACGCCTCTCCGCCTCGTACAACCTGGGCCTGAGGGAAGCGGCCCTGCCCGCATTCTCCATTCCTGCGAGCTTCAACTTCAATTCATACCTACCCTCTAGGTCTGCGCGAACCTGGGCCACCCGGCGGTCGACTTCCTCCTGGACCCTGGCCTCGCGAGCCCCGACGGCATCTTCCGCCTGAACAACTTGACGCTCCCTCGTCTCCAGTTGTTCGAGCTCAAGGCTGCGCTCCATGGCTTCTAGAGCCAGCGCCTCCTCATGCCTCTGGACCTCCTCTTCCTCTACGGGCGCCCCCCAGCGACGCAAGGGCGGCTCTGCGCGCATCCACCTGCTGCTCGAGGGACGCACTCCAGGCCTGGAGCTCCCACGCGCGCTTCTCCGCAGCCTCGCGACGGTGGTCAGCCTCGCGAGCCTCCTCCAAGGCTCGGGAGCAAGCTTCGCGGGAAACCTTGAGGGACGCCTCGGCCTTCGCATTGTCAAGATCATGCTGATAGCGGCCAAGATTGATGGCCACCCTCAGCTTACATCGTTCCTCCACTAGCCGAAGACCTTTAGCCTCAAGGCGCGAGTCGACGCCCGCAAGTTCTTCACCAAGTCGGCTCATCTCGCCCATCGCCTCCTGGAAGAGCTCATGGCGAACGACGCTTCGCCCCCGCTCGGACTCGAACACACGGCCCACCTCGTCCTCCACCTCGGGGGCTGCAGGCGGGACATCAAGTGGCGCACCGCCTCTCGGCAGGGGCTGGGGGCTGGTGCCGCTCATGGCGCCGTCCCGACCTCGCGAGAAGCTCCGGCCGGACGTGGCCCACTGCTTGAGGAGGAGCCGAAGGTCGAAGTCAACCAGTTGCTATCCATAACCAGAGGAGGAGACCGGGGAACGCCCGCCAGGCTCCAAGCCAGACCGTGCAGGAAGGGCAGCGAAGCCACAGATTCAAGGCTCCATGAAGCCGAGCGCACCCCCTTTGCCGACCCGGTTCCGGGCGCGGCGTGCAGGCTCGGGGTGCACAAGGCCAGTGGGGGTGCCGAGGAAGGTGAGGATTGCTTCACGAGGGACCCAACGGCCCTGGCAGAAGGGGTCCTGAAGAGCTAGCGTCAGGAAGGAAAGCAGCAATCAAGAAATCACAAGGTGCAGTACTTACTCGTCGATAGCAAAGTACTTTCGCCGCTTCAACGGCCCGAAGATGTTGTTGCTGCTCGGGGATCCTTTCCTCTTGCGGAGCTCCTCGAAGTCCACGCAAAGCCGACCGAAGCGCTAGACGTGACGGCCGGTGCGAGGCGGGGCCGAAGAAGAGCTTGGAGGGACAACTTCAGGGGTGCCTGGCTGTGGTGAACAGTCGGGCGCCGTCTCGCTACGACCTTCCGAGGCTTCGGGGGCTTTGACCTCGGGAACCGCATGTTGCGTCGCCTCAGTAACCGATGCCCTAGGGGAGGGATCGCGAGCTCCCGAGGACGACGCCCCCGGATCACCGCGCGGCATGTGCTCTTCAGTGCTTGGGCCGCTGGCCTCCGTCGGAGCTCGCCCTCCTGCACCCTCACTTGGGGTGAGCTCGGCACCACCGGCGAGGAAGGGGACCACGATGACAGGGTTCTCACGGGGCCTCACCAGGCCGATCGGGCGCAGGCCCCACTCATCAAAGGAGGGCATGCTCGCGGCAAACTCATCCTTGTTCTCGCAACGGTACAACAGACAGCTCTTCCTGGGCATGTCGTCCGGCACAGGGGTACCCGTCAGGACCATAAGCACTGTCTCCCACGTCTTAAGAGGAAGCCCTTCCTCTTGAAACCTCATGTGGTCCTGACTGCTGAGCAAGGCCCACATCGGGCGGGTATGGCGCTGAAGTGGAGCGACTCGGCGCTTGATGAACTCCTTCACCACCATAGGCGCAGTCACGCCGTGGTCCTTCAACCTCCTCAGCCTGGCCTAGACGGGAGCAAGGCGGGGGCTCGTGAGCTTCTCATGGCCCCAACCGGAGTTTGGAACAGCAGGCCCCGCCGGAGCATGGAGCAGAGGGCTGAGCACACCGGTGTCGACAAACACCCATCGTGTCCGGAACTCACTCGTGGATGAAGGAAGCTCAAAGTCAATCCCCGTGCCCGCCGTCGCGGCCACGACCTGGAAGCTCACGCACCTCGAGCTCTTACGAGGGTCAGTTAGATGCAATGAGAAGAAATGGCGGAAGAAGGCCACCGAAGGAGCGATGCCCATCATGGCTTCGCACAAAAAGGCTAAGGCGGCGAGAAGGTTCACAGATTGGGGGTCGAGATGCAACATGTGGATCTGATAATGCTCGAGCACCGCGTTGAAGATGGCGGAGAAGGGAGGAATCAGGCCAGCCCAGAGGGCATCTATGAAGATTGGGACCTCAGTGGCAGCCCGGGCCATGCGAGTGCGAGACGCGGGCCAAGCCGCCATCTCTCCCCACTCGTTGAACCTGGAAGCGAGCATTGGATGCACCTTGTCCATGGACTCGTCGTTGAGCACCCGGGGTCGGCCGAGCGCCGGCTCGACGGTCGGAGGCGCACTCGGCGAAGACAATGGTTTCTTCCCCTTGTCTGCTTGTTTCGGCGCCATGGCGATGGAGCTGGCAGGAGGCATGTCAGATCGGAGAGGAGAAGCAGAGTCTCGAGGAAGCAGAGGGATTGGGGAAGCAAGACACGGGCGACGGAGGAATAACTGCGTAGATTGCGGTGGCCGCATAGCCAGGCGGATTAAGAGGCAGTGTGGGGAAGTGGAGACGCCCACGTCCAATCAACCGCCACGCGTCGACCAAGGCCCCAGGCTTTTGGGGCCCGCCGCGCTCCGCACTTGACCCTTGGCTTCGCCGCGAAGCCAAGCCCGAGCGCACCTTGGGCCTGGGGGCTATTGTCGTCGTTCTGGGAACGGGGGTCGCCAAACTTGCCTGCCTGCGGCCCACGGCGTGGCTATGCTAGCGGGCCTATACGACCCATCTTCATCAACAAAGCATTCAAGACCCTCGCGAGGGGCCAAGCCTCGCGAGGCGGACAGCGTGAGACCTCCTTGGGAGCGGCCTCACCAGGCTGCCTCGCGAGGAGCGGAGCAAACCTCACAAGGCTCACATGACGTGAGCCATGACGATCGGCACCAGGCGGGCGCCAGCGCGCGCAACGTCCGTGTTTCCTCTTTGGTGCTAAGGAAGTAGGCGAATGCGTGGAGTACCGAGGCATCAGGCAAAGGTTTCCATATCGGTGCAACAAGGCCAAGACCAGCAGGACGGCAAGACGGAGGTCACCGTGGAGCCCAAGAAGGCGTCACCACCAGAGCCTTTTGCAGGCGAAGACCGCTTTTGTCAGGATAGCTTATACTAGTTGTCCCCTTTCAAATTCGCCCGCCGTTGTTGGCTCTGTTCCCGCTCAATATTTGGGGAGAGGACCAGGGCTTATATAAGTAGAGCTAGCCATCACAGTACGGGGGGGGGGGGACTGATCGAGTTCTCATCCACAAGTCTGCAGAGCACAAGAACACCTCAACCTCAGGAGGCTGTTCTTCCCCTTGTACTGTTCTTCATCAGCCCAAGAGGCAATCCACCACCACACACTGGAGTAGGGTATTACACCACAATGGTGGCCCGAACCAGTATAAATCTCATGTCTTTCTGTGTTGTGAGTGCGTCGAGTTCGTCCATGAGATCTTAGCGAGCTAGGGCGTGGATCGGTAGGAGGGAAAGAACTTCGCGCGCACCCCAGAGTTCGAACCTTAAGGGTTTTGCCGGAATCCCACATCTGACAACAACCCACCAGGGACCCCTCCTGGCTAGCCCAGGTGGGTTGTCCCCACCTAGTGGCCCCGCAGGCCTCAACCCTGATACTATAAAATCACATTTTCGGAGAAAAAATCAGGGAAAAAGAATTATCGCATTTCATGAGACGGAGCCGCTGCCACCTCCCGTTCTTCATCAGGAGGCCAGATCCGGAGTCCGTTTGGGGCTCCGGAGAGGCGGATATTCGATCTTCGTCATCACCAACCCTTCTTCATCGCCAATTACATGATGCTCCCCACCGGGAGTGAGTAATTCCTTCGTAGGCTCGCTGGTCGGTGAGGAGTTGGATGAGATTCATCATGTGATCAAGTTAGTTTTGTTAGGGCTTGATCCCTAGTATCCATTATGTTCTGAGATTGATGTTGCTATGCTTGTCACTTTGGGCCCGGGTGTCTGATTCAGGGTTCCGCAGACCCTTGAGAGGTTCGAACTCTGGGGTGCGTGCGAAGAACTCGTCCTCCCCAGTCTGCCCGCTCCCCGATCCCACGGCCTAGCTCGATGAATCTAATGGACAAGAGACACAACAATTTATCCTGGTTCGGGCCAGCTTGCGGTGTAATACCCTACTCCAGCTTTGTGGTGGATTGCCTCGAGGGGCTGAGGATGAACTAGTACAGTGGAGGAACAGCCTCAGGAGGTCAGGTGTTCTTGTGCTTGATGAGCTGGTGGGTGTGAGGTTGGTCCGAATGATTCGTCCCCTCTATGTTGGTGGCTCAGTCCTATATATAGTGGCCTTGGTCCTCTTCTCAAATGTAGGCGGGAAGGGATCCCACAACTGTCGGCCTCCTGGGAACGAGGGTACCCTGACTTGCCTGCCTGCGGCCCACGGTGTGGCTCCACCAGCAGCCCGGTACGGCTCAGCTTTGAAAAAAACAACTCAAGACCCTCGCGAGGGGCCAAGCCTCGCGAGGCGGGCGAAACCAAGACCTCCTTGGGGGCGGCCTCGCTAGGCTGGCTCCCAAGGAGCGGAGATATCTATGCAAGGGGCACCTCACGAGGTTCACGTGACGTGAGCCATGATGACCAAGGCCAGGCGGGCGCAGTGTACCAGTTTCCTCTTTGGTGCTAAAGAGGCAAGCGCAGGCGAGGAGTCCCGAGGCATCAGGCCAAGGTTCCATATCGGTGCAACAAGACCACGACCATCAGGACGGCTGGATGGAGGTCACCGCGGAGCCAATAGCAGCGTCACCACCAGAGCCTTTGGCAGGCGAAGACTACTTTTGTCAGGATAGCTTGTACTAGTTGTCTCCCTTGAAAATTGGCCGTTGTGGGATCCCTTCCCGGCTACATTTGGGAAGAGGACCAGGGCCTCTATAAATAGGAATAGCCACCACCATAGTGGAGGATGGATCATTGGAATCACCCTCACACAAACCAGCTCATCGAGCTCAAGAACACCTCTCCTCCGGAGGCTGTTCATCCATTATACTAGTTCATCCTTAGCCCGCGAGGTAATCCACCACACCACACAGGAGTAGGGTATTACACCACGGCGGTGGCCCGAACCAGTATAAACCTCTGCGTCTCGTGTTCTTTGGGTTCGTCAAGCTAGGCCGTGAGATCGTTGAGCGGGCGAACTAGGGAGAGAGAGTTCTTCGTGCGCACCCCAGAGTTCGAACCTCATAAGGGTTTGGCGGAACCCCGAATCCGACATTTGGCGCGCCAGGTAGGGGTGCGCCGAAGTTTTCTCCCCCACTGATCGACCTTCCATCGCCCCCTGGTTCCGAAGTCTGACGTTCCGAGGACCCACGCCGACCACTGGGCTGCCTGGCCCGCCTGGGCACCGCCGACCGCCCAAGAAGACCTCAACTCCGCACTCCAGGCGGCCTACGCACCGCCCAACCGCCCTCCGGGCGCGGGCGACGCGGACTGGCGCCCTCCGCCCTCGCGCCGCGGCGCATGCGCGCCACCGCGTGATCAATAGGCTACGCTACGGCAATGGCACCGCACACCCGACGGGAGCAGGGGTACATGCGAGCCGCGCTCATCGTGGTGTGGGAGCTGCTGCGATGCAGGTTGGCGGAGAGCGGCCGCGATGCACTGCTGGAGCACGTTGCCGAGCTGCTAGACGCTGCCTGCAGAGGTACACCGCCTTTCTACTCCTTGACCATGCCTCAGGTTGTGGCGGAAGCACGCGCGAGACCCCGGCGAGCTCGCGCGCCCCCTGAGGCGTTAGGGGGACCCGGCGACACCAACGCAGGCCTGGGCGCAGGCTGTCCTGCCTTGACAGCACCACCACCAGGAAGGACAAGTGCTGGTGGTCCGCCACGAGGATCGTTGGGATGCCACCCAGTGGCCACCAGGGCCAAATGCCCCGACTGGCTGCTCATGGTGCGGGGCACCTGGGTAACGGTTCCGGTGGGGTGACCACGGATGCCTACATGCCCCGAATGGTAAACCTGGAGTGCCTGTCGGGGGAAGACCCAGACCCGTTCCCCGAGCCAGGATGGGAAGGTGGAACGCCCGAGGCGAGGGCCTTCCACGAGTTGCTCGGAGGCTTCGGCAACCACTTGAGCGACGACGACGGTGGGGTACAACCAATATCTCAGGAGCAAGCTTACGCTAACCCTGAACTGCAGGAGAACCAGGCCGCAGTAGCAGTTGGAGACCCCAGGGCGGTGGCCCTGCCCCCGGCGGGGTAGTGCTCTAGGGGCTGCGCGGGAGAGGCGCTGCATGGAGGTAGGTCCTCTGCCGGGGGAAGCGCCGGCGAGCCTCCCCCCCCCCCCCCCGCAGAGGGCCCGTGGTCGCCGAGGGCACCGCTAGCGTCCTCCTTGCCCCTTGGTCCCGTCCTGGTTTCCGGACGCCCCAATGGTGGTCGGGGGTGGCGCAGGGCAGTGCCCTCGCCTGGCAATATGAAGTAAGGCTCACGCCTGTGAAGGTCTCCGCTCGTGACACTTTCACGTAATGACGAGTGGGGTTGTGCACGCCGCGGAGTCTTCGGAGTGCCGCCCTCGGGCCTCGGGGGCTCCCTCCCACATCCTAGTGGAAGCACCATGCTCCGCGCTGGCCGTCGACACTGTCCCCCAATGACTATGCTCACATCCAGTGAAAGCACTTAGCTCCGCGCTGGTGCGAAGACAAGAACACTAGCTAGGTGCCAGGCGCGGCCATTTGCTTTCATCCCTTTTTCTATGGCTCGAATCGCTGCCTTTTTGAGCTGAACTTGGAGTCTTATTTTTGTTGTCGAGTGTGGGGGGAGTCTTCCTTGTTCGATTGGATTTCTTGCATTTTGGTTGCGTGCTTTATTTCGAGGCTTGCGCCTGCTACCCCTCCCTTTGCGAGCGCCTCGCGAGCGGGGGCTAGGCGTGGCATGCACACGTCGACCGCGCTCGGGCAAGCCTGGGCGGCGGCAAAATCCCCCACCCCAGGACCAAGAGCGCAATCGCCGCATGACCACCGCTACCCTGCCATGGTGTGGCATTCGCTCCTCGCGAGGCCCTCTCAGGCGGACTAGCAGGCTCCTCGGGAAATCTAAAAGCTCACGAGCCCTTGGAGGGCCCCCCTCAGGAGCAAAGCACATCGGCAACCACAAAACTAGCTCAAGGCCCGCTGGGTCAAGGTGAGTTACAGCAGCAAGCCTACTGAGGGGCTCGTAAGTTGCAGAAGCGCGTTTCAAGTCTAGCCTGAAAATAGAACGGTAATTTACATACACGAGGGGCTCCCCCTACAAAATGCTCTTACGCCTCATGAGGCCCTGTCCAAGTCTTTGCATGCAGGTTCAAGCGAGGGAGCGCGGGATCAATTGGACATGGCGCTCGCAGCGTCGTCTTGGTCGCTCTCATACGCGCTACTGCCGCTGCCACTGGCGTCGTCTTCACCATCATCGACCGCGTCATCTTCATCCGCCGCGACCACCACCGCATCGTCCTCGGTGGCAAAATCCCTAACTAGAGCGTCCATGTTATTGTCCACCCAGCGCGCCAGGTTGTCCCAGATAGCCCCGGGCACTGGGGCAATGGTGGTGTCGAAGTTGAAGAGGGGGTCGAGGTTCTGGAGATGACTGAAGACGCCAGTGGCAGCTGCAGATGACGTGCGCCCGAGGACGCCTCGGCTCCTTTCCTCAACAAGCTCACGGGCTCTCGCGGCCCGATCCTCCAAGCGTGTCACAACTTCGGTGAAGAATTGGAGATGGCTGGCATAATCTTCCACGCGGGGATGAGGGACGTGCTCTTCGCAGATGGTGCCCAGTGCTCGATTTTCCCTCACCCTGAGAGCCTGGAGCATGGGGGCATGCTCGCGCGGCAGCGTCTGCCGATGGCACGCCTCCTCCCTGTTCTACTATGCGAGGGACGCGGCGTCATCAATCTTCTACTGGCGTGAGAGCAAATCAGCACGGGTGGAGGCCAGGTCGGCCTTTGCAGAGGCCAGAGCCGCCGCGATGGCCCTCTCACGCTGCTCCGTCTCGTCCAGCCTTGACCTGAGGGTGGCGGTCCTGCCCTCAGCTTCGGCCTCCAAGAGCTTCGACTTTAGGTCGTACTCTTTGGCAAGATCTGCACGAGCCTTCGCCGCCCTGTGGTCAACCTCTTTCCCGACCTCGGTTTCGCATGCGCTGACGGCGTCTTCAGCCTGGGCCACCTGGCGCTCCCTTGTCTCCAACCGTTCAAGCTCGAGGCTGGGCTCTGAGGCCTCCAGCATCAGCGCTTCCTCGCGCTTCAAGATCTCCTTCTCCTCGGAAGGCGCTCCCCTCATCGACGCCAAGACAGCCTTGCGCGCTTCGACCTGCCGCTCGAGGATGGCGTTCAGGTCCTGGAGCTCCCATTCGCGCTCCTCGGCGATCTCGCGGTGGCAATCAGCCTCCCTGGCCACCTCCAAGGCCCGGGCGCTGGCCTTGCACGAGGCCACAAGGGACGACTCGGCCTTCGCACTGGTGCGCTCGCGCTGAAGACGCCCAAGGTTGATGGCCACCTTCAATTGATGCCACTCGTTCGCCAGCCGGAGGCCCTTCGTCTCAAGGCGGGCGTCAACATCGACAAGCTCTTCCCCAAGCCGGCTCAACGCACCCATCGCCTCCCGGAAGAGCTCGCGGCGAACAGTGCCGCGCCCGCGCGCAAGCACAAATGCGCGGCCGGGTTCGTCCTCTGCGCCAAGAACCGTTGGGGAAGCTTGAGGTGGATCACCCGCTCCTAGCGGGTAGCTGGAGACCGGTGCCTTCCCCGCCGCCTCCCGGGCTCAGCGGAGGCCCTGCGGAGCGGGGCCTCGTTGCTCGAGGATGAGGCCAAGGCAGAGGTCGCCCAGCCGCGGGTGATGACCAGTGGAGGGGCCCTCGGCACGCCTCTAGCACCCCAGGCAAGACCATGAAGGAGGGACGACATGAGCGCAGGGTCAAGACACCTGGTCAGCGCGTCCACTTCCCCAACAGGCCTCGCACCACACGTAGCAGTCCTGCAGGGGGCCCTTAGGGCCAGCAGAGGGCCCGGAACGGGTGGAGGTCACTTCTCGGGAGATTTCTCCGCCCTAGCCGAAGGGACCCTAAAGAGTTGCGGTCGGAAGGAGGTGCAGCACTCAGGAAATTACAAGGATAAGGTACTCACTCGTTTATGGCAAATGTACTTCCTCTGCTTCAATGGCCGGGAGGTGTTACCACTGCAGCTTGGAGACCCCTTCCTCTTGCAGAGCGCCTCGAAGTTCAAGCGGAGTTGGCTGAAGCCCCGGATGCGATCACCAGTGCCAGGGGCGGCTGGTGTGACCCTGAGGAGGCAACCTCAGGAGCGCCGGGCTGTGTCAAGTTCTCAGCCTTCGCCTCGTGATGGCTCGCCCGGGCCTCGGGGGCTTCCGCCTCGGGAGCATCGGACTGCGTCAGCCTTCCAGCCGCCTCCTCAGGGAAGCTCACCCGAGCTCCAGGGGTCATCACTTCAGGAGCCCCTGACAACATCGGTGCCTCAGCGGCCATGTCGCTGGCGTCCGACGGTGATCGCCCTCCTGCGCCCACTTCTGGAGTGAGCACCGCGCTGGCGGCGGGCAAGGGAACCACGAAGACAGGGCTCTCGCGGGGCCCTTCAAGGCCGACCAGGCGCAGTCCCCATACGTCGAATTGGGGCATCTGCCTCGCGAACTCCACCTTGTTCGAGCAGTAGTACGAGAGGTAGCCCTCCTCTGGCAGCTTGGCTGGCATTGGGTCGCCTACCAGGAGCTCAAGCATGATCCGCTGCGCCTCAGGAGGAAGCTCAGGCATGTGAAGCCTTATGGGGTCCTTGCTGCCGGAGAAGGACCACATCGGTCGAGAGTGGCGCTGGAGCAGAGCAATGCGCCGCCGGATGAACTCCTTTACCACCATGGGCGCTGTCACCCCGAGATCCTTCAGCCTGGTCAGCCGAAGCTAGACATAGGCGAGCCACAGGTCATCAAGCCTCACATGCCCCCAGCCGGAGTTGGGAGAAGCTGGTGCCATTGGAAGCAAGAGCAGGGGGCTGAGCACGCTGGCGTCCACAAACACCCACCGCTTCCAGAACCCGCACATAACCGGTGAGAGCTTGAAGTCGATCCCCGAGCCAGCCGTCACTACCACGGCGTGGAAGCTCAAGCATCCCGAGCGCTACTGGGCATCAGTCAGATGCAGCGAGAAGAAATGGCGAAGCAGAGCCATGGAGGGAGCAATGCCCACCATGGCCTCGCAGACGAAGGTGAAGACAGCAAGGAGGATGATCGACTGGGGAGCCAAGTGCAATGCATTGACTTGGTAGTGAGAGAGCACGACATTGAAGAAGGCGGAGAAAGGGGAGATCAGGCTAGCCCAGAGGGCATGTAGATGGATGGGGATCTCAGTGGCCGTCCTATCAATCACAGCGCGGGATGTAGGCCAGGCCACCGTCGTCCCCCACTCATTGGAGTCGGCGGCGAGCGCTAGGCGAACCTTGTTCATCCCTTCCTGGTTGAGCACCACCGACCCCTCGAAGGCGGGCTCGAAGGCCGGCGGTGCTTCGGCTGAGGCTTGGGGCTTCTTCTTCCCCTTCTTCTTCCAGCTCGGCGCCATGGCGATGGAGAGGGTTGGATCCTGGTCGGGTCGGAGGAGGAGACGGCTGTTTTCTGGACGGCGGAGGAGTTGGGGAAGCGCGCTGCTAGCGATGAAGGTGGAGCTGTGTAGACAATGGCAGCCAGCTAGCCTGGCGGATATCAAGGCCGCGTGGGGAAGTGGAGGCGCCCACGTACCATGATCGCCACGCGTCGACCAAGGCCGCAGGCGGTTAGGGCATGCGGCGCTCCGACCTTGCCCTTTGGCTTCGCCTCGAAGCCAAGTCCGAGCGTGCCTTGGGCCTGAGAGCTACTGTCGGCGTCCTGGGAACAGGGGTACCCAGACTTGCCTGCATGCGGCCCACGCGCGGTGTGGCTCCACCAACGGCCCGGTACGGCCCAGCTTCGACAACAACCCAAGACCCTCGCGAGGGGCCAAGCCTCACGAGGCGGGCGACACCAAGACCTCCTTGGGGCGGCCTCACTAGGCTGGCTCCCGAGGAGCGGAGATATCTATGCAAGGGGCACCTCACGAGGTTCACGTGATGTGAGCCTTATGACCAAGGCCAGGCGGGCGCCAGCTGGCACAGTGTACCAGTTTCCTCTTTGGTGCTAAAGAGGCAGGCGCAGGCGAGGAGTCCTGAGGCATCAGGCAAAGGTTTCCATATCGGTGCAACAAGACCAAGACCAGTAGGACAGCAGGACGGAGGTCAGCACGGAGCCCACAGCAGCGTCACCACCAGAGCCTTTGGCAGCGTCAGGATAGCTTGTACTAGTTGTCTCCCTTGAAAATTGGCCGTTGTGGGATCCCTTCCCGCCTACATTTGGGAAGAGGACCAGGGCCTCTATAAATAGGACTAGCCACCACCGTAGTGTAGGACGGATCATTGGAATCACCCTCACACCCTCCGGAGACTGTTCATCCATTGTACTAGTTCATCCTTAGCCCGCGAGGCAATCCACCACACCACACTGGAGTAGGGTATCACACCACGAGGGTGCCCCGAACCAGTATAAACCTCTATGTCTCGTGTTCTTTGGGTTCGTCGAGCTAGGCCGTGAGATCGTTGAGCGAGCGAACTAGGGAGAGAGTTCTTCGTGCGCACCCCAGAGTTCGAACCTCATAAGGGTTTGCTGGAACCACGAATCCGACAACAACGGCCAAACTCGATGGGAGACAACTAGTACAAGTTATCCTGAGAAAAGTAGTCTTCACCTGGGAAAGCATCTGGTGGTGACACCACGGTGGGCTCCGGGGTGATCTCCGTCCTGCCATCCTGGCGGTCTTGGTCTTGTTGCACCAGAATGGAAACCTTTGCTTGATTCCGCGGGACCCCGCACCTACGCTTGCCTCCTTAGCACCAAAGAGGAAACTGGTACACCGCGCTCGTTGGCGCCCGCCTGGCCTTGGTCATCATGGATCACGTCATGTGAACCTCGCGAGGTATAACTTGCATTGATATCTCCACTCCATGGGAGCCAGCCTAGGGAGGCCGCCTCCCAAGGAGGTCTTGGTGGCATCCGCCTCGCGAGGCTTGGCCCCTTGCGAGGGTCTTGGATTGTTGTTGCTGAAGCGGGGCCGTATCGGGCCATCGACGGAGCCACGCCGTGGGCCGCAGGCAGGCAAGTCTGGGTACCCCCGTTCCCAGAACGCCGAAAGTAGCCCCCGGCCCAAGGCGCACTCAAACTTGGCTTCGGGGAGAAGCCAAAGGGCAACTGCGGAGCACCGCGGGCCCCAACCGCCTGTCGCCTTGGTTGATGCGTGGCGATTGACGGGACATGGGCGCCCCCACTTCCCCATGCAACCTTGATATTTGCCGGGCTCGGCGGCCGCCGTTCCCAGCGTAGCTCCGCCTTCATTGCTTGCTGTGCGCTCCCTTGGCTCCTTCACCTTCCCGAGAAACAGCGCTTCCCTTCCTAGATCTGACGCGGACACCGGTCCTCCCCTGTCTCTACGGCGCTGCGTTTGAAGAAGAAGAAGGGAAAAACCTATGCTTTGGTCGAATCTCCGCCGGCCTTTGAGCCCGCCATCGAGCGGTCGACGGTGCTCAATCAAGAAGGGCTGGACAAGGTTTGCCCGGCGCTCGCCGCCAATTCCAATGAGTGGAAGGCGACGGTGGCTTGGCCTGCTTCCCGAGCCATGGTCGATAGGGCAGCCACTGAGATCCCCATCCATCTTCACGCCATCTTGGCTGGCCTGATCCCCCCTTTCTCCGATTTCTTCAATGCCATACTCTCACATTACCAAGTCCACGCGCTGCATATGGATCCTCAATCCATCATTCTCCTTGCCGTCTTCGCCTTCGTCTGCGAGGCCATGGTGGGCATTGCCCCTTCCGTGGCCTTGTTTCGCCATTTCTTCTCGCTTCACCTGACCGACGCCTGCCAGTGCTTAGGGTGCGTGGCCTTTCGGGATGTAGCGGTGAAGGCCGGCTCGGGGATCGACTTCGAGCTCTCGCCAGTTGTAAGTGGTTTCCAGAAGCGGTGGGTGTTCGTGGATGTCGGCGTGCTCAACTCCCTGCTCTTGCTTCCACGGGCGCCGGCCCTACCCAGTTCCGGATGGGGGCACACGAAGCTCGTCGACCATCGGCTTGCCCATGTTTGGCGCCGGCTGGCCAGGTTGAAGAAGCTCGGGCTGACGGTGCCCATGGTGGTGAAGGAGTTCGTCTAGTGCTGCATTGCTCCGCTTCGGCGCCATTCTTGGCAAATGTGGACCTTCGCTGGAAGCAGGGACCCCATGAGGCTCCATGTACCTGCGCTTCCTCCTGAGACGCTGAGCATGGTGCTCGAGCTCTTGACGGGTGACCCGGCGCCAGCCACGCTTCCAGAGGAGGGTTGCCTCCTGTACTGTTGCTCGAACAAGGAGGAGTTCATGAGGCAGATGCCACTCTTTGATGAGTGGGGGCTGCGCCCGGGCGGACTTGAAGGGCCCCGCGAGAACCTCGTCCTTGTGGTTCCTCTGCGTACCGTCCCCGCGGCGCACATCCCAGAGGCGGATGCAGGGGGGCGAGCACCGCCGGGTGCCGCCAGGACGGCTGCTGACGAGACGACGCAGCCCGGCGCTCCAAAGATGGCAGCTCCCGAGGCTCGGCTGAGCTGTCCTGAGGGGGCGGCCGAAGAGCTGCAGCGGTCTGAGGCTCCTGAGGTCGCCGCCCCTGAAGCCGGGGCAAGCAGTCCGGAGGCGGAGGCTGGAGAGCTGACGCAGTCCGATGCTCCCGAGGTTGCCACCGCAGGGACCCCGCCAAATTCCCCAGATGCTGACGGTCGCGCCCTGGGCTTCGGCCAGCTTCGCCTGAACTTCGGAGAACTCCGCAAGAGGAAGGGGTCTCCAAGCTACAGTGGTGACACCTACCGGCCGCTGAAGCAGAGGAACTACATAGCCATAGACGACTAAGTACCTCATCTTCGCGATTTCCTACGTGTTGCATCCTTTCCTAACAATGGCTCTTCAGGATCCCTTCGGCTGCAGCAGCGGCGAGATCTCCTGAGGAGCGCCCTCCACCAGTCCTTGGCTCGCCCCTAGTCTCGAGACGCCCATGCTCGACCACTGCGCGAGGCATAGGCCCTTTCCAAGAGGCAGATGTGCTGGTGTGGGGTCTTGATCCTGCGTTCCTGTCGCCCCTGCTTCACGGTCCGGCCTGGGGTGTAGAAGGCATGCGGAGGGCTCCTCCATTGGTCATCACTGGTGGCTGGGTGAGGCCCGAAGGGCGGCGGGGAAAGCGCTGGCCTCCAGCCCCCCGCGCCAGGGGCAGGCAGGCCACCTCAAGCTTCCCTAACAACTCCCGGCGCGAAGGACGGACTTGGCCATGCACTGGAGCTCGCGCGCGGGCGTGGTGTTGTATGCCACGAGCTCTTCCGGGAGGCGATGGGTGTGCTAAGCCGGATAGGAGAAGAGCTTGCCGACATCAACACCCGCCTTGAGATGGAGGACCTGCGGCTGGCGGACGAGTGGTACCAGTTGAAGGTGGCCATCAACCTGGGGCATATTCAGCATGAGCATGCCAATGCGAAGGCCGGTGTGTTCCTTGCGACCTCACGCGAGGCCTGCGCCTAGGCCTTGGAGGAGGACAGGGCGGCTGACCATCACCGCGAGGCTACCGAGGAGCGTGAACGAGAACTTCAGGCCTTGAACGCTACCCTTGACCAGCGAATTGAGGCGCGCAGGGCCGCCTTGTCGTCAATGAGGGGAGCACCTTCCGAAGAGAAGGATATCTGGAAATGCGAGGAGGCGCTTGTGCTGGAGGCCTTGGAGCGCAGCCTGGAGCTTGAGCGGCTGGAGGTGAGGGAGCGCCAGGTGGCCATGGCTGAGGACGCTGTCACCGCGAGAGAAGCCAAGATCCAGGAAGAGGTCGATCGGAGGGTGGCGAAGGCTCGTGCGGATCTTTCCAAGGAGCACAGCCTGAAGTTGGAGCTCCTGGAAGCCGAGGTCGAGGGCAGGACCACTGCCCTTAGGACAAACGAGGCGGAGTAGCTCGAGAGGGCCGCCAAGGCAGCTCAGGCCTCCGCCCAGTCTGACTTGGCCTCCACACGTACCGACTTGCTCTCACTCCAGCAGCAGATCGATGGCGCCGCGTCCCTCGCGAAGAAGAATGCGAACGAGGCATGCCGTCGGCAGATGTTGCAGCGTGAGCACGCTTCTATGCTTCAGGCCCTCAGGGTGAGAGCCAACTGAGCCTTGAGCACCATCTGCGAGGAGAGCATCCCTCACCCGCGCGGGGAAGATTATGCCAGCCACCTCCGCTTCTTCACAGAGGTCGTGACGCGCCTGGAGGACTGAGCCGCGAGGGCTCGCGAGCTCGTTGAGGAGAGGAGCCGGGGCCTCCTTGGGCGCGCATTCTCATGTGTCTTCAGTCACCTCCAGATCCTCGATCCTCATTTTGACTTCGACGTCGCCATAGCCCCCGTGCCCGGGGTTATCCTAGACAACCTGGGGAACTGGGTGGATGAGCATGTGGACGCCCTGGTAGCGGAGTTGGCTCCTGAGGTTGACGCGGCCGTGATGGTGGTCGGCGAAAGTGGCGCGAACGACGATGATGAAGATGACGCTAACGACAGCTCAGGTGACGAAGATGAAGACAACGAAGACAGCGAGGAAGGCAGTGCCTCCGGCTAATCCTGCGTGTCCTTTTGAGTTAACCTGTGTAAGAGAGAAAACCTCTGGGCGCGGCCCTGCGGGGTGTGAAAGCATTTTGAAAGGGGGACCCTTATAATGGATGAAATAGAATGTATGAAATGATGACGTGCCTTTTTAGGGACAGGGCTTGAGATGCGCCACCGCGGGCCCGCGGGGCTCCTGAGCGGGGCAGTTGTTACGTATTACCTTGGTACCGCAGGTCCTGGGCGAGCCCCGACATCCTGGTCGAACCTGACTCCCGAGGTGAGCCCTGCAAGGCTCATGAGGTTCTAAGTCTCCCGAGAAGCCTGTTGGTCCGTTCAAGAGGACCTCGCGAGGAGCGAACACCGGACTACTGCAAGACGTGCACGAGGCGATCCTGCGGCGAGCGCTTGACCCCGAGGGGGTCCCGCCCGAGCCGTCCGAACGTGACTGGCACCGCGCACAGACCAGCCCCCGCTCGCGAGGCGCTCGCGGGGGGGGGGGGGCAGCAGGTGTGAGCCTCAAAGTAAAACACGCAACCAGAACGCAAGAAATCGACACGAACAAGAGAAGACTCCCCCCATTTTTATAACACAAAATAACTTAAAATCTTAGTCCAAAAGGCGGCGAATCGAGTTACAGAAAAAGGGACGAAAGCAAACAGCCACGTCCGGCACCTAGCTAGTCTTCTTGTCTTCCCACCAACATGGAGCTAAGTGATTTCACTGGGTGTGAGCATAGTCATTGGGGACAGTGTCGACGGCTAGCGAGGAGCATGGTGCTTCCAGTTGGACGTGGGCGGGAGCCCCCGTGATGCCCGAGGGCGGCACTCTGGAGACTCCGGGGCGTGTACAGCCCCACTCATTATTACGTGAGAGTGTCACGAGCGGAGACATTCACAGGCGTGAGCCTTGCTTCATATCGCCTGACGAGGGCCCCGCCCTGCGCCTCCCCCGACCATCGTTGGGGCGTCCGAAAACCAGGTCGAGACCAAGGGACAAGGGGACGCTAGCGGCGCCCTCGGCGTCCACGGGCCCTCTGCCGGGGGGAAGGGCTCACCAGCACCTTCCCCGGCAGAGGACCTACCTCCATACAACGCCTTGCTCCATGCGGCGCCAGGGAGGCCCTAGCTCCGGGCCCCTCCCGTGTAGACCCAAGTGAGCCACTCCCGCCGGGAGCGGAGCCACCACACTGGGGTCTTCGGCTGGTGCTATGGCCTGGTTCACCTGCGGTCCATGGTTAGCGTAAGCATGCCCCTGAGATATCGGTTGTACCATGCAGTTATTGTCGTCGAAGGGGTCGCGAAGCTTTCGGGCGGCTTGTGGAAAGCCTCAACCTCTAGCGTCCCTTCTGCCCAGCCTAGCTCGGGGAATGAGCTGGGGTCTTCCTCCGGCGTGTACTCCAGGTCCATCATGCGGGGCACGTAGGCGTCTGAAGTTGTCGCACTGGAGCCTTCGCCTGGGTGCCCCACACCCTGGGCCACCAGGCCCTGCATCTATCCTTGATGGCCGTGGGGTGACATCCCAGCGCGGCCCCGCAGGGGGCCGCCAAAGCTTGCCCCGCGTGAAGGAGGCCCAGTCGTGGCAGGACGAGCAGCACCGCGGGCCGTGTTGATGCTATCGAATCCCCCAGGCACTCCAGGAGGCGCGCGGGCACGCCGGGGCCCGGCGCACGCCCCGGCCATAACCTGAAGCGTGGGCGGGGAGCAGAAGGGCGCCGCACCTCTGCAGGCAGCGTCAAGCAGCTCGGCGAGCCGCTCCAGCAGGGCATGGCGGCCGCCCTCCACCACCTGCAACGCTGCAGCTCCTGCGTTACGATAAGCACGGCTCGCATTTTTGCTTGCTCCCGGCAGGTGTGTGGTGCTGTCGCCGCGACATAGCCTAAAGATCGTGTGGTGGCGCGCGTATGCCGTGGTGCGAGGGAAGACGGTGTCGGCCCGCGCCGCCTGCGTCCGGCGGTGTTGGGAGGTGTGCTGGCCGCCTGGAGCGCGGAGTGGAGGCCTTCTTGGGCGGACGACACTACCCGGGCGGGCCAAGCAGCCCAGTCCTTGGTATGAGCCCTTGGATCGTCAGCCATCGGAACTGCAGGGCGATGGCGGGCCGACTGGAAGAAGAGAGGCTCCGACGCACCCCTACCTGGCGCGCCAAATGTCAGATTCTGTGTTGCGCCGACCCTGAGAGGTTCGAACTCTGGGGTGCGTGCGAAGAACTCGTCCTCCCCGGTCTGCCTGCTCCCCGATCCCACGGCCTAGCTCGATGAATCTAATGGACAAGAGACACAACGGTTTATCCTGGTTTGGGCCACCTTGTGGTGTAATACCCTACTCCAGATTTGTGGTGGATTGCCTCGAGAGGCTGAGGTTGAACTAGTACAGTCGAGGAACAGCCTCGTGAGGTGAGGTGTTCTTGTCTTCGATGAGCTGGTGGGTGTAAGGTTGGTCCGAATGATCCGTCCCCTCTATGGTGGTGGCTAAGTCCTATTTATAGTGGCCTTGGTCCTCTTCCCAAATGTAGGCGGGAAGGGATGTCACAACAGCCAAATTCGAAGGGAGGCAACTAGTACAAGTTATCCTGACAAAAGTAGTCTTAGCCTGCGAAAGCATCTCGTGGTGACGCCGCGATGGGCTCCGCAGTGACCTCCGTCCTGCCGTCCTAGCGGTCTTGGTCTTGTTGCACCGGAATGGAAACCTTTTTCTTGATTCATTGGGACCCTGCGCCTGCGCTTGCCTCCTTAGCACCCAAGTTGAATCTGGTACACTGCACGCACTGGCGCCTGCCTGGCCTTGGCCGTCATGGCTCACGTCATGTGAACCTCGCGAGGTGCAGCTTGCATTAATATCTCCGATCCTTGGGAGCCAGCCTGGGGAGGCCGCCCCCAAGGAGGTCTTGGTGTCATCCATCTCCCGAGGCTTGGCCCCTCGCGAGGGTCTTGGATTGTTGTTGCTGAAGCTGGGCCGTACCGAGCCATCGACGGAGCCACGCCGTGTGCCGCAGGTAGGCAAGTCTGGGTACCCCTGTTCCCAGAACGCCGACACCGGGTGCCATGATTTTAGATCTAAATCATTTATGTTATGTTATCACCATTATATCTATGCTCTAGGTCCGATCTTGCAAGTCATAGTCACCTAGTACGTGTTATGATCCGGCAACCCCGGAGTGTCAAAAGTCGGGACACTTCCCGGTGATGACCGTAGTTTGAGGAGATCATGTATTCACTATGTGCTAATGCTTTGTTCCGGTTCTCCATTAAAAGGAGGCCTTAATATCCCTTAGTTTCCAATAGGACCCCGCTGCCACAGGAGGGTAGGACAAAATGTGTTATGCAAGTTCTTCCTGTAAGCACGTATGACTATTTACGGAATACATGCCTACATTATATTTATGAACTGGAGCTAGTGCCGTATCGCCTTAGGTTATGACGGTTATATGATGAATATTATCCAATGAATTCACCGACCCAATGCCTCCGAATTTCTCTTATATTGTTTCTACTAATTTACTACTACTACTGTTACTATTGCACTTGCTACAAAATCATTGCTATTACTATTACCGTTACTATTGTTCTTTCTACTACTATCAAAACTATCATACTACTTTGCTACTGATCACTTTGTTGTAGATAATTAATCTCCAGGTGTGGTAGAATTGACAACTCATCTGCTAATACTTGCAAATATTCTTTGGCTCTCCTTGTGTCAAATCAATAATTTTGGGTTGAATATTCTGCTCTCGAAAACTGTTGTGATCCTATACTTGTGGGTTATCACCAAACGCAGTGAGACTTTTTGAAGAATTTTTCTGGGCCAAGAGACACAAGACGGGCCAAAGAAGTACCAGAGGGGTGCTCCGAGGGGGCACACCCCACCTGGGCATGCCTGGGGGCCCAGGCGTGCCCTGGTGGGCTATGCCCACCTCGGTGGCCTCCCGCACCGCCTCTTTGCTCTATAAATACCCCAATATTCCATAAACCCTACGGGAGTCGACGAAAATCAATTCCAGCCACTGTAAGTTCCAGAAACCATAGATCCAATCTAGACACCATCATGGAGGGGTTCATCATCCTCATTGGTGCCTCTCCGATGATGCGTGAGTAGTTCATTGTAGACCTACGGGTCCCGTAGTTAGTAGCTAGATGGCTTCCTCTCTCTCTTTTGATTTTCAATACAATAGTCTCTTGGAGATCTATTTGATGTAACTCTTTTTGTGGTGTGTTTGTTGGGATCCGATGAACTTTGAGTTTATGATCAGATCTATGTTTTTATCCATGAAAGTTATTTGAGTCTTTTGATCTCTTATATGCATGATTACTTATTGCCTCATATTTCTTCTTCGAATCTTTGGTTTAGTTAGGCGAACTAGATCGATTTTTCTTGCCATGGGAACAGGTGCTTTGTGATGGGTTCAATCTTACGGTGCTTGATCCCAGTGATAGAAGGGGAAATGACACGTATGTATCATTGCTACTAAGGATAACAAGATGGGGTCTATTTCTACATAAATAGATCTTGTCTACATCATGCCATCGTTCTTATTGCATTACTCCGTTTCTCCATGAAATTAATACACTAGATGCATGGTGGATAGGGTTTGATGTGTGGAGTAATAGTAGTAGATGCAGGCAGGAGTCGGTCTACTAATCTTGGACGTGATGCCTATCTAATGATCATTGCCTGGATATCGTCATGATTATTTTAAGTTCTATCAATTGCCCAACAGTAATTTGTTTACCCGTCTTATGCTATTTTTTCTCGAGAGAAGCCACTAGTGAAATCTACGCCCCCCGGGTCTCATCATATTTGCCTTTGAGATCTATTTTTATTTGCTTTTATTTTCAGATCTATTAATCCAAAAATAGCTTGCTGCAATTTATTGTTATTTATTTTATCTCGCGTTCCCGCGAGATCTATTTATCCAATCTACTACAATTTTACCTATCTTTTTACCCGTGAGGGATTGACAACCCCTCTCTTACGTCGGGTTACAAGTATTTGTTCTTTGTGTGCAGGTACTGTTTACGTAGTGCTGCATGGTTATCATACTGGTTCGATAACCTTGGTCTCATCACTGAGGTAAATACCTAACGTAGCTGTGCTGCATCATCCCTTCCTCTTTGGGGAAATACCGACGTGGTTCAAGCCGCTTCTGGCGCCGTTGTCGGGGAGACATCATCAACATTTATCAGGTTCCTAATCACAAATCTCATCTCCTTGCAATTACATTATTTGCCATTTTCCTCTCGTTTTCCTCTCCCCACTTCACAAAAATTTGCCGTTTTATTAGCCCTCTTCTCCGTTCGTCGTTTTTCTTGTCAGATCTGTTTTTGTGTGCATTATTGTTTATCACTTTTTGTCATTATGGATAGTTCTTCTTCTATTGCGTGTACTCTCGAGAATGAGGTTCTTAACTTTAAGCAAAGGGGAGGAGAGAATTTAAAGGATGCTTGGTATAGGATTTGCAATGCTCATAATAGATCTATCCGTAAGCAATCTACCGTTGTTCTTCTTCGCTGTTTTTATGTGGGCATCACCACTTGGTATAGATTCGTCCTTGATACGATTACCGGTGGGAATTTCTTGATGTGTCCCTCTCTTGTTGCTTTTAATGCTATGGGAAATTTAGTAGGTTCTCCACCTCTTATGATTAATGAAACAACTTTAACTCTCGAGCATGTTATGGAAAGACTAGATGCTATTGAAAATAAAATGCTTACCGAAGAACATATTGAAAACTTGGATGAAAAGATGCATAATTTTGCTATTAATTTTGGGTCAAAAGTGGGAGAAGTTTTTAAGTTGTTAAAAAAAGGGGACTGTAATTCATGAAAGAATTGAAGAAAGCCCGTCTCGGATTGATAAACTAGAATGCACGGCCTTTGCTTTCGCTAAAACTATTGAAAAAACTCCCATAAAAATTAGCAAGATTACTCAAGTTACTAAGAACAAGGGTGCAACTTCTAGTAATAAAGGAGACCTTAAGAAGATTAGTATTCACCCCGATTTTATTGAAGTAATAAGAGACACTATCGGCAAGAATGAATTCCTCAAACTTGTTCCTAGAAGTATTGTTGTTGAAAATTTATATACTAAATATTTGAAGAATACTAAGTGTTTGATTGAAGAGTTGGAAACCAAAGATGACAATACTTGAATCTTTGCATTATGCCTAGCTAGGGGCGTAAAACGATAGCGCTTGTTGGGAGGCAACCCATGAATATAATTTATTTTGTCTTTTTCTTTCTATTCTTGAGTGTTTGCACAATTATGCTACTGTTATGATTGTGTTTTTTATGTTTTATTTAGTGTTTGTTCCAAGCAAAGCCTTTGGGATCATGTTGGGTGATAGTTGCTTTGATCTTGTTGGAAAACAGAAACCACTGTATCTAGTAAAATATTTTTTAAAATCATAGAAGCGACGAAAAATTCTGAATATCTTACACAAGATTGATATACAAATTGCCCATGTTGTCCTAAATTTTCAGAATTTTTGGAGTTACAGAGGTATTGAAAGTTTTCAGATTGCTACAGACTGTTTTGTTTTTGACAGATTCTGTTTTCTTTGCATTGTGTGCTTATTTTGATGAATCTATGGACTCTTTTGGGGGGTTTCAGCCATAGCAAAGTTGGAATACAGTAGATATAATGCAAAAATAAACTATGAATGGGTTTGCAACAGTACCCATAGTAGTGATTTTCTTTGTTATACTAACGGATCATACGAAAGTTTTGTTGAGTTTTGTGTGATTGAAGTTTTCAAGTTTTCAAGTTAAAGCCGCATTAGTCGTCGTGATGATGGCCCAACTCATACCCCTGCGTCAGGCTATACAAAGTGGATGACCAGGCATTTAATGCCTAGTTGGTGGAGTTTTCTGCAAGGCCAGCCCTTCTGGCCGACGTGTGTCCCATCTGCTCGGGGATCCAGCCCGCGAATGCGTCATGGTTGACATCAGGGGCCTCTTCAGGGAACTTCTGCGATCAATTTTACCTCGCATACCCCATAGTTTGTACTTCCTGCACAAAGCTTTTTTACCTTGGCATATCCTTGATGTTAGCTAGTATTTTCCCACGCTAGATTATTTTCAAGGAGGCTCGTATCATAACATTTTGCGTGTACCCTAGTATCCAATGTTCCGTCAACGGTGATCCATCAAACTTAATGCATGGTTCCGATCTAACGACCTTAATTGTAGACACGACCATGCTATGGCAGTGTCGGTGCAACAAACCCTGGGTCTGTTGCCTAGACTGTGCATAGGCACGGGACCAAGACTGAAGCACCAACCCAAGTGAGAGTACAACGGACCAAGAGATTCGAAGGACCATCATGCAGATCAGAGGGACCAAGATCAAGCCAGAGAAGCAAGATACCATCACGAGAAAGGCCTCCCTTGCCGGGCAGGCGAGACCGGCAAGGGGCGAGGCCACCCCCACAAGCAGACAACCAAGGTGTCCCGGCAGGGCCTACCGGGACTCACGGGGTCTAGACCACCTCATTAACCACTCCACCACGACCCACGTCGTCGATCAATGCGGCTCACCCATCCCCCTCGAAGGCTCCACCGCCCGCAGCCTCTAACGCTGCGAGGGGTGCTGGGGCACACGACGACGCGGACGCTGCTGTGGATGTGGTCGGAGCAGGCGGCATCGTCACCACTTCCCCCACGGCCGACGCGGGAGCAGGAGACACCGAAGGAGAGCAGCATCAACAACACCCCGACGGCCATGCTCCCCCAAGGTACGGGTGAAGGGGCCACTCCATCTGCGCCCCTTTCTCCCACCGACGGGCTTAGCCGCAGCAACGGTGCTCGGACCGGGGTGAATCGTGGCCCTCCAACCGCTCACACCACGGGTGTGGCCGCAGCGCGTGCACCTCCCCAGAGACGGGTTGACCAAGACGATGCGCCCGACGGAGCCACTGGCCCTCGAGAGCCTTCGCCGCACCACATTCAGGTGGTTGCCCCGCAACAACAGCGGGGGCGCAGTGCTGCCGCCGCTGGCACCATCAGGAGCCGAGCAACGCTGTGATCGACTTCATCATCACCCATGCCAAGTACAGCTTCAGAGGCCATGGCGCGGGCTCAACTGTTGCTGAGGTTTCCGCCAGCGGCCGAGCAGATGGACGAATGGTGTGCCACCATCCAAAGCCTGCTCGGTTTCACCGAAGCTGGGGGCTCATGGCAAGCTGGCCCGTCGCGACCTCCCCAAGCGACAGCAACAGCTCATGCTGCTGACCGTACAGAAGGGGTTGTCCTCACGGTGCAGTCCCCGCCACGGCAGCCAACGCGAACGCAACAGAATCAAGATCACGACGACATCTCGATGGCCTCCTCTGACCCTCGAGCACATCCAGGCGAACGACGAGCCCCGGAGGATAGGCGAAGAGAAGACACGCGCGTCATTGTCGAGCAACACCACGACGACCTCCGTCGGACCGATGGGTGCGACGGTCCCTACGTCGACGAGCCTGCGCTCGGTATTGGCGGGTGCCTACCTTTTGAGGTTGGCTGCCCTGCCTTTACTCGTGAGCTGCCGCAAGTCTGTTGGCCGTCCGTTCGCACGTTCAAGATAGAGATACCTGAGAAATATGATGGGAGGCTAAACCTGGCAGAGTTCCTGAGCATCTACACCATCGCTGTTCAGGCTGCCGGGGGAAGAGATGAGATGGTGTTTGCCAACTACTTCCCTTTGGCCCTCAAGTCCAATGTGAGGTCTTGGCTGATGCACCTACCGGAGAACTCCATTTTATCGTGGGCAGACCTGTGCCATGAGTTCATTGGCGCCTTCACTGGCGATCATCAAGAACCCGGGAGGCCCAGGGACTTGCAGCTTCTCCAATAGAAGGAAGGAGAAACCCTCCGTAAGTATTTACAGAGATTCAGCAAAGTTCATAGAAACATCCCAAATATCCATCCGGCAGCTGTGATAGCCGCCTTCCAGTCCAATGTGCACAACCGCTGGATTCGTTCCAAGATGAACATGCGGTTGCCCAAGACTGTGAAGGAGCTCTACACGTTGGTAGATAAGTGTGCTAGGATGTAAGAGGGCAGAAAGTTGCCCGGAGAGGAAGATTGCACCAATGTTGATTCAAAGGATGATGATGAATCAACCAGTTAGAAGAAGAGCAAGAAGCGTAGTAAGAAGTGGAGAGATAAGGCAGTGATGACTGTTGAAGGATCGGGTACGCCTAGTACCGGCAAGAATGCCAAAGCTGATGCCCCCGGCAAGGAAGTTGCCGTGTGCACTGACTGTCGGGAAGCCGTTGCTATCGAGAAAGCAGGGAAAGGTGATGGGCCGTACTGCAAGATCCATCAGACCAAGGGCCATGACCATCAAGAGTGTTATCAGGTTGAGCATCTTGTCAAGAGACAGAGAGCAAAGTATGAGAAGCGTGACAAGGAAAAGGGTCAAAATGTTGCTGGCGGTAAGGGCCGGGGCGGTGAAGTAAATCGCCCCGGCAAACCCTTTCGGAACCAAGGAAAGCCCGCCAGAGGTCGAAAGAAGGAAACCTGTGATGATGAGAGTGATGGGGGGATGAAGAGGAAACCAGTGAGCAAGAGTTTCATAAGGCCACTGACTCCCTGTGCATCGATGGGGGTGCATCTCTGCACACCTCTCACCGCCAACTCAAGCGGTGGGCGCGAGAAGTCAATGCGGTGGAACCAGCGCCAGAGGCCCGAAAGCCGCTCAAATGGTCCCATATGCCCATCATATTTGACAAGGAGGGTCATCCTAGCCGTACCACTGCGGTAGGGTGTTTGCCGTTGTTGGTCTCCCCAACAATTCGCAACCTCAAGGTCACAAAGATGTTGGTGGACGGCGCACTACTAGGAAAAGGCCTGCTAGTGGTGCACCTGTTTTGCCTACTAATGGCGCACTACAGGTGCGCCACTAGCATCACACCATTATATTTTTTTACTAATGGCGCACCAGGCAGTGCGCCATTAGTACATCACACGGTGCGCCATTACTATCTGACTTAGTAATAGCGCACCACATAGAAGTACGCCATTACTAACATTTTTTTTCAAAAAAAATTCAGAAATATTTTTTTCAATTTTTTTTTCGTTTTTTTTTTCTTAATCTCGGGTCACTATGGCTTAATCTCAGGTCAATATGCTTAATTTCAAGTCAAATCGCACTCCGTGGTCCAACTTCCCGAAAGGTCACCCATCCTCACACTACTCCAGCCCAAGCACGCTTAACTTCAGAGTTTTAGCCAACCCCAGCACCAGCTCACTTAACAGGCACTTGTTGATATATCTAGCATATCAATCCTATTAAACCTTGTTGATGTCTAGGACTTTGTTCATGTTCTTGAGTGTGATGAAATTTTGAAAAAATATTTCAAACTTCCGTTCATATTACGTATCATATTTTGAACATTTTTTCCAAAAAAAATTTGAACCTATTTTTTTCTGTTACTAGTGACGCACCTAGCAAATGGTGCGCCACTAGCAAGTTTGAAATTTTTTCCATTTTCCCCCTCGAGATCTTAAAAGTCCCATATCTTTTTTTCTGTTAGGTTTTTGGGGATTCTAAAAATTTTAATCCGAGTTCGTATGCAAAAGTTATGCCCATTTTACAAATTCCAGAGAGATTTTGCAAATAAAGTCGAAATTCATATTTGTTCCCAACAACTAGACCACATATCACATGGGAAACTTATTTTATTTTATTTTTTTTGACATTTCCATCATTTTCTTTTATTTTTTCTAAAACTGAAAAGGCGGTCCAGGGGGGGTGCATTCGGTGGAATTTTTAGGCAAAGTTAGTAATGGCGCACCGTGGGTGTGGTGCGCTAACTAGTAATGGCGCACCACACCCACGGTGCGCCATTACTAACTTTGAAAAAAAAATTGTTAGTACTGGCGCACCGAGGGTGTGGTGCGCCATTACTAGTTAAAACTACTAATGGCGCACTGTCCCCTGGTGCGCCATTTCTAGTTTAAAAAAATGGGTAGTAGTGGCGCACCGAGGGTGTGGTGCGCCATTACTAGTTAAACTAGTAATGGCGCACTATCCCCTGGTGCGCCATTACTAGTTTAAAAAAAATAAAAAAAAATTGTTAGTAGTGGCGCACCGTGGATGTGGTGCGCCATTAGTATTTGGACACTAATGGAGTACCAACACATGGTGCGCCATTACTATATAGTAGTGGCGCACCACATGTGTGGTGCGCCATTAGTGTGCATATTATCTATAGCCCTTTTCCTAGTAGTGGCGGGGGCGGGTTGAATCTGATTTCCCCAGCAGTTATCAGTAAGCTTCAGATAGCAGAGGAAGAGCTAGAGGTTACCGGCACATTTCAAGGAGTTAATCCCGGCAGGAGCCATCCAAAGGGAAAGATCACGTTGCCGATAATGTTTGGGGGAGAACTGAACTACCGGACTGAGAGGATTGTGTTTGACGTGGTCGATCTCCCCTGCCGTACAATGGGATCCTTGGACGCCCGGCCTTGGCTAAGTTCATGGCGGCATCCCACTATGCCTACAACACCTTGAAGATGTTGAAGGAAATATGCCCTAGAGGCAATAATAAAGTTGTTATTTATATTTCCTTATATCATGATAAATGTTTATTATTCATGCTAGAATTGTATTAACCGGAAACTTAGTACATGTATGAATACATAGACAAACAGAGTGTCACTAGTATGCCTCTACTTGACTAGCTCGTTGAATCAAATATGGTTAAGTTTCCTAACCATAGACATGAGCTGTCATTTGATTAAGGGGATCACATCATTAGAGAATGATGTGATTGACCCATTCTGTTAGCTTAGCACTTGATCGTTTAGTTTGTTGTTATTGCTTTCTTCATGACTTATACATGTTCCTATGACTATGAGATTATGCAACTCCCAAATACCAGAGGAACACTTAGTGTGCTATCAAACGTCACAACATAACTGGGTGATTATAAAGATGCTCTACAGGTGTCTCCGATGGTGTTTGTTGGGTTGGCATAGATCGAGATTAGGATTTGTCACTCCGTGTTTCGGAGAGGAATCTCTGGGCACTCTCGGTAATGCACATCACTATAAGCCTTGCAAGCAATGTGACTAATGAGTTAGTCACGGGATGATACATTACAGAAAGAGTAAAGAGACTTGTCGGTAACGAGATTGAACTAGGTATTGAGATACCGACGATCAAATCTCGGGAAAGTAACATACCAATGACAAAGGGAACAACGTATGTTGTTATGCAGTTTGACCAAGAAAGATCTTCGTAGAATATGTAGGAACCAGTATGAGCATCCAGGTTCCTCTATTCGTTATTGACCGGAGATGAGTCTCGGTCATGTCTACATAGTTCTTGAACCCGTAGGGTCCGCCCGCTTAACGATCGGTGACGATCGGTATTATGAGTTTATGTGTTTTGATGTACCGAAGGTTGTTCGGAGTCCGGATGTGATCACGGACATGACGAGGAGTCTCCAAATGGTCGAGACATAAAGATTTATATATTGGATGGCTATGTTTGGACATCGGAATGGTTCCGGGTGAGTTCGGGCATTTACCGGAGTACCGGGAGGTTACCGGAACCCCCCGGGGAGTATATGGGCCTTATTGGGCATTAGTGGGAGAGAGGAGGAGGTGGCCAAGGAGGGGGCGCGCCCCCAAGCCCAATGCGAATAGGGTGGGGGGCCAGTCCCCCTTTCCTTCCTTCCTCTCTCCTCCTTCCTTCCACTCCTACTCCAACTAGGGAAGGGGGATCCTACTCCCGGTGGGAGTAGGACTCCCCTAGGGCGCGCCATAGAGAGGGTCGGCCCCTCCCCTCCACTCCTTTATATACGGGGGAGGGGGCACCCCATAGACACACAAGTTGATTGTTTAGCCGTGTGCGGTGCCCCCCTCCACAGATTTCCACCTCGGTCATATCATTGTAGTGCTTAGGCGAAGCCCTGCGTCGGTAACTTCATCATCACCGTCATCACGCCGTCGTGCTGACGAAGCCCTCCCTCGACACTCAGCTGGATCTAGAGTTCGTGGGACATCACCGAGCTGAACGTGTGCAGATCACGGAGGTGCCGTACTTTCGGTACTAGGATCGGTCGGATCGTGAAGACGTACGACTACATCAACCGCGTTGTCATAACGCTTCCGCTTTTGGTCTACGAGGGTATGTGGACAACACGCTCCCTCTCGTTGCTATGCATCACCTAGATGGATCTTGCATGTGCGTAGGATTTTTTTTTGAAATTACTGTGTTCCCCAACAGTGGCATCCGAGCCAGGTCTATCCGTAGATGTTATATGCACGAGTAGGACACAAAGAGTTGTGGGCGATAATAGTCATACTGCTTACTAGCATGTCATGCTTTGATTCGGCGGTATTGTTGGATGAAGCGGCCCGGACCGACATTAGGCGTACGCTTATGCGAGACTGTTTTTACCGACGTGCTTTGTACACAGGTGGCTGGCGGGTGTCAGTTTCTCCAACTTTAGTTGAACCGAGTGTGACTACGCCTGGTCCTTGTTGAAGGTTAAAACAACACACTTGATGAAAAATTGTAGTGGTTTTGATGCGTAGGTAAGAACGGTTCTTGCTCAGCCCGTAGCAGCCACGTAAAACTTGCAACAACAAAGTAGAGGATGTCTAACTTGTTTTTACAGGGCATGTTGTGATGTGATATGGTCAAGACATGATGCTAAATTTTATTGTATGAGATGATCATGTTTTTAACACAGTTATCGGCAACAGGCAGGAGCCATATGGTTGTCGCTTTATTGTATCACTAAGTGGTAGCGATAGTCATAGAAGCAATAGTTTGCGAGACGACAACGATGCTACGATGGAGATCAAGGTGTCGCGCCAGTGACCGTGGTGATCATGACGGTGCTTTGGAGATGGAGATCAAAGGCACAAGATGATGATGGCCATATCAAATCACTTATATTGATTGCATGTGATGTTTATCCTTTATGCATCTTATTTTGCTTAGTTCGGCGGTAGCATTATAAGATGATCTCTCACTAAATTTCAAGGTACAAGTGTTCTCCCTGAGTATGCACGGTTGCGAAAGTTTGTCGTGCCGAGACACCACGTGATGATCGGGTGTGATAAGCTATACGTTCACATACAACGGGTGCAAGCCAGTTTTGTACACGCAGAATACTCGGGTTAAACTTGATGAGCCTACCATATGCAGATATGGCCTCGGAACACTGAGACCGAAAGGTCGAGCGTGAATCATATAGTAGATATGATCAACATAGTGATGTTCACCATTGAAAACTACTCCATCTCACGTGATGATCGGACATGGTTTAGTTGATTTGGATCACGTGATCACTTAGATGATTAGAGGGATGTCTATCTAAGAGGGAGTTCTTAAGTAATATGATTAATTGAACTTTCATTTATCATGAACTTAGTACCTGATAGTATTTTGCATGTCTATGTTGTTGTAGATCAATGGCCCGTGCTACTATTCCTTTGAATTTTAATGCGTTCCTAGAGAAAGCTAAGTTGAAAGATGATGGTAGAAACTACACGGACTGGGTCCTTAATTTGAGGATTATCCTCATTGTTGCATAGAAGAATTACGTCCTGGAAGCACCGCCAGGTGCAAGACCCGCTGCAGGAGCAACACCAGACATTGTGAACGCCTGGCAGAGCAAAGCTGATGACTACTCGATAGTTCAGTGTGCCATGCTTTACGGCTTAGAACCGGGACTTTAACGACGTTTTGAACGTCATGGAGCATATGAGATGTTCCAGGAGTTGAAGTTAATATTTCAAGCAAATGCCCGGATTGAGAGATATGAAGTCTCCAATAAGTTCTATAGCTACAAAATGGAGGAGAATAGTTCTGTCAGTGAGCATATACTCAAAATGTCTGGATATCATAATCACTTGACTCAGCTAGGAGTTAATCTTCCGATTGATAGTGTCATTGACAGAGTTCTTCAATCACTGCCACCAAGCTAAAAAAGCTTCGTGATGAACAATAACATGCAAGGGATGGATAAGACGATTCCCGAGGTCTTCGCAATGCTAAAGGCTGCGGAGGTAGAAATCAAGAAGGAGCATCAAGTGTTGATGGTCAACAAGACCACCAGTTTCAAGAAAAAGGGTAAAGGGAAGAAGGGGAACTTCAAGAAGAATGGCAAGCAAGTTGCTGCTCAAGTGAAGAAGCCCAAGTCTGGACCTAAGCCTGAGACTGAGTGCTTCTACAGCAAAGGGACTACTCACTGGAAGCGGAACTGCCCCAAGTATTTGGCGGATAAGAAGGATGGCAAGGTGAACAAAGGTATATGTGATATACATGTTATTGATGTGTACCTTACTAATACTCGCAGTAGTACCTGGGTATTTGATACTGGTTCTGCTGCTAATATTTGCAACTCAAAATAGGGACTATGGATTAAGCGAAGATTGGCTAAGGACGAGGTGACGATGCGCGTGGGAAATGGTTGCAAGGTCGATGTGATCGCCGTCGGCACGCTACCTCTACATCTACCTTCGGGGTTAGTTTTATACCTGAATAATTGTTATTTGGTGCCAGCGTTAAGCATGAACATTATATCTGGATCTTGTTTGATGCGAGACGGTTATTCATTTAAATCCGAGAATAATGGTTGTTCTATTTATATGAGTAATATCTTTTATGGTCATGCACCCTTGAGGAGTGGTCTATTTTTGTTGAATCTCGATAGTAGTGACACACATATTCATAATATTGAAATGAAAAGATGCAGCGTTGATAATGATAGTGCAACTTATTTGTGGCACTACCGTTTGGGTCATATTGGTGTAAAGCGCATGAAGAAACTCCATACTGATGGACTTTTGGAATCACTTGATTATGAATCACTTGGTACTTGCGAACCATGCCTCATGGGAAAGATGACTAAAACTCCATTCTACGGAACAATGGAGCGAGCAACAAATTTGTTGGAAATCATACATACTGATGTATGTGGTCCGATGAATATTGAGGCTCGCTGCGGGTATCGTTATTTTCTGACCTTCACAGATGATTTGAGCAGATATGGGTATATCTACTTGATGAAACATAAGTCTGCAACATTTGAAAAGTTCAAAGAATTTCAGAGTGAAGTGGAAAATCATCGTAACAAGAAAATAAAGTTTCTGCGATCTGATCGTGGAGGAGAATATTTGAGTTACGAGTTTGGTCTTCATTTGAAACAATGCGGAATAGTTTCGCAACTCACGCCACCTGGAACACCACAGTGTAATGGTGTGTCCGAATGTCGTAACCGCACTTTATTAGATATGGTCCGATCTATGATGTCTCTTACTAGTTTAACGCTATCATTTTGGGGTTATGCTTTAGAGACGGCTGCATTCACGTTAAATAGGGCACTATCATGCGTTGAGACGACACCTTATGAAATGTGGTTTGGCAAGAAACCCAAGTTGTCGTTTCTTAAAGTTTGGGGCTGCGATGCTTATGTAAAAAAGCTTCAACCTGATAAGCTTGAACCCAAATCGGAGAAATGTGTCTTCATAGGATACCCAAAGGAAACTGTTGGGTAAACCTTCAATCACAGATCCGAAGGCAAGACATTCGTTGCTAAAAATGGATCCTTTCTAGAGAAGGAGTTTCTCTCGAAAGAAGTGAGTGGGAGGAAAGTAGAACTTGATGAGGTAACTGTACCTGCTCCCTTATTGGAAAGTAGTTCATCACAGAAATCAGTTCCTGTGACTACTACACCAATTACTGAGGAAGCTAATTATGATGATCATGTAACTTCAGATCAAGTTACTAGTGAACCTCGTAGGACAACCAGAGTAAGATCCGCACCAGAGTGGTACGGTAATCCGGTTTTGGAGCTCATGTTACTTGACCAGGATGAACCTACGAACTATGAGGAAGCGATGATAAGCCCAGATTCCGTGAAATGGCTTGAGGCCATGAAATCTGAGATGGGATCCATGTATGAGAACAAAGTCTGGACTTTGGTTGACTTGCCCAATGATCGGCAAGCCATAGAGAATAAATGGATCTTCAAGAAGATGACTGATGCTGACGGTAATGTTACTGTCTACAAAGCTCGACTTGTTGCGAAAGGTTTTCGACAACTTCAAGGAGTTGAATACGATGAGACTTTCTCACCCGTAGCGATGCTTAAGTCCGTCCGAATCATGTTAGCAATTGTTGCAATTTATGATTATGAAATTTGGCAAATGGATGTAAAGACTGCATTCCTGAATGGATTTCTGGAAGACGAGTTGTATATGATGCAACCCAAAGGTTTTATCAATCCAAAGGATGCTAACAAAGTGTGTAAGCTCCAGTGATCCATTTATGGACTGGTGCAAGCATCTCAGAGTTGGAATAAGCATTTTGATAGTGTGATCAAAGCATATGGTTTTATACAGACTTTTGGAGAAGCCTGTATTTACAAGAAAGTGAGTGGGAGCTCTGTAGCATTTCTAATATTATATGTGGATGACATATTGTTGATTGGAAATGATATAGAATTTCTGGATAGCATAAAAGGATACTTGAATAAGAGTTTTTCAATGAAAGACCTCGGTGAAGCTGCTTATATATTGGGCATCAAGATCTATAGAGATAGATCAAGACGCTTAATTGCACTTTCACAAAGCACATACCTTGATAAAGTTTTGAAGAAGTTCAAAATGGATCAAGCAAAGAAAGGGTTCTTGCCTATGTTACAAGGTGTGAAATTGAGTCAGACTCAATGCCCGACCACTGCAGAAGATCGAGAGAAAATGAAAGTCATTCCCTATGCTTCAGCCGTAGGTTCTATCATGTATGCAATGCTGTGTACAAGACTCGATGTGTGCCTTGCTATTAGTTTAGCAGGGAGGTACCAAAGTAATCCAGGAGTGGATCACTGGATAGTGGTCAAGAACATCCTGAAATACCTGAAAAGGACTAAGGATATGTTTCTCGTTTATGGAGGTGACAAAGAACTCGTCGTAAATGGTTACGTCGATGCAAGATTTGACACTGATCCGGATGACTCTAAGTCACAAACCGGATACATATTTATATTGAACAGTGGAGCTGTAAGTTGGTGCAGTTCTAAGCAAAGTGTAGTGGCGGATCTACGTGTGAAGTGGAGTAGATAGCTGCTTCAGAAGCAGCAAATGAAGGAGTCTAGATGAAGGAGTTCATATCCGATCTAGGTGTCATACCTAGTGCATCGGGTCCAATGAAAATCTTTTGTGACAATACTGGTGCAATTTCTTTGGCAAAGGAATCCAGATTTCACAAGAGAACAAAACACATCAATAGACGCTTCAATTCCATCCGCGATCAAGTCAAGGAGGTAGACATAGAGATTTGCAAGATACATACGGGTCTGAATGTTGCAGACCCATTGACTAAGCCTCTCTCACGAGCAAAACCTGATCAACACCAAGACTCCATGGGTGTTAGAATCATTACTATGTAATCTAGATTATTGACTCTAGTGCAAGTGGGAGACTAAAGGAAATATGCCCTAGAGGCAATAATAAACTTGTTATTTATATTTCCTTATATCATGATAAATGTTTATTATCACCCTTTCCGAGGTATACCACCCTCATTCTAGTCTTGGCTTGGGAGATTTAAGAGAGACTTTGGGCTTCTACAGCACACGGTTAAAGAGGCACATAAGCCTTTAGTTCTAAATTTTGTAAACTCTCTTACATAGCTCTTTAAAGTAGTTTTCTTATCTTGCCACAAAGTGGCTAAGACCTGCCCCATGTAAATATCCATTTGTACAGTCACCCATATCTATTAATATATTAACACAGTAGGAGTCTTTCCTACTGTTCACGGTCAAAATAAATGTTTATTATTCATGCTAGAATTGTATTAACCGGAAACTTAGTGCATGTATGAATACATAGACAGACAGAGTGTCACTAGTATGCCTCTACTTGACTAGCTCGTTGAATCAAATATGGTTAAGTTTCCTAACCATAGACATGAGCTGTCATTTGATTAAGGGGATCACATCATTAGAGAATGATGTGATTGACCCATTCTGTTAGCTTAGCACTTGATCGTTTAGTTTGTTGCTATTGCTTTCTTCATTACTAATACATGTTCCTATGACTATGAGATTATGCAACTCCCGAATACCGGAGGAAAACTTAGTGTGCTATCAAACGTCACAACATATCTGGGTGATTATAAAGATGCTCTACAGGTGTCTCCGATGGTGTTTCTTGGGTTGGCATAGATCGAGATTAGGATTTGTCACTCCGTGTTTCGGAGAGGTATCTCTGGGCCCTCTCGGTAATGCACATCACTATAAGCCTTGCAAGCAATGTGACTAATGAGTTAGTCACGGAATGATACATTACGGAACGAGTAAAAAGACTTGCCGGTAACGAGATTGAACTAGGTATTGAGATACCGACAATCGAATCTCGGGCAAGTAACATACCGATGACAAAGGGAACAACATATGTTGTTATGCGGTTTGACCGATAAAGATCTTCGTAGAATATGTAGGAACCAATATGAGCATCCAGGTTCCTGTATTGGTTATTGACCGGAGATGTGTCTCGGACATGTCTACATAGTTCTCGAACCCGTAGGGTCCGCATGCTTAACGTTCGGTGACGATCGGTATTATGAGTTTACGTGTTTTGATGTACAGAAGGCTGTTCGGAGTGCCGGATGTGATCACGGACATGACGTGGAGTCTCCAAGTAGTCGCGACATAAAGATCGATATATTGGATGGCTATGTTTGGACATCGAAATGTTTCCGGGTGAGTTCGGGCATTTATCGAAGTACCGGGAGGTTACCGGAACCTCCCGGGGAGTATATGGGCCTTATTGGGCCTTAGTGGGAGAGAGTAGGAGGCGGCCAAGGAGGGGGAGCCACCCCCCCAAGCCCAATCCAAATTGGGTGGGGGCCGGCCCCCTTTCCTTCCTCCCTCTCTCCTCCTTCCTTCCTCTCCTACTCCAACTAGGGAAGGGGGGATCCTACTCCCGGTGGGAGTAGGACTCCCCTAGGGCGCGCCATAGAGAGGGTCGGCCCCTCCCCTCCTCCACTCCTTTATATACAGGGAAGGGGGCACCCCATAGACACACAAGTTGATTGTTTAGCCATGTGCAGTGCCCCCTCTACAGATTTCCACCTCGGTCATATCATTGTAGTGCTTAGGCGAAGCCCTGCGTCGGTAACTTCATCATCACCGTCATCACGCCGTCGAGCTGACGAAGATCTCCCTCGACACTCAGCTGGATCTAGAATTCGTGGGACGTCGCTGAGCTGAACGTGTGCAGATCGCGGAGGTGCTGTCGTAGAATTGTCACGGCAGATGTCCTCGTGAAAGGACTTAGTCGTGCAGCCATCGCAACTAGGAAGCTTAAAGGGGTTAAAGTGGGACAAAGGACACGAGGGTTTATACTGGTTCGGCCCCTTGCGGTGAAGGTAAAAGCCTAATCCAGTTGAGGTGGAATTGCTAGGGTTTCGATGACCAAGGAGCAAATCTGCTATGCCTGGTTCTCGATTTGATGTTACTTGCCCTAAGCCGCCGGCGGTCGTCGCCTTATATACACGGATTGACGCCTCGCGGCCTACAGAGTCCCGGCCGCCTCATAAACAGTGTCCGGCTCGGTGACTAGTTAATCTTGCCTTACAACACAAGTCATCCCTTTACGGCGGTTTGTCACTACGGGCCTTAAGTCGCCTGCGGGCTTTAGGCCCTTTATTGAACCGCCATCGTCAAGCTTGATATTGGGCTTCATATGATAAATCGTCATAGCGTAACCCGGCCCCTCCTGCGCGGGTACACTAGTAGTTATATCCCCAACATTAGGCCCCAGATTGATTTGAACCGGTTCATGTCAATCTTCAATACCTTAAGAAAAAGCCTTCTGTCTTCTGTCTGTACAAAAGTTATAACCCGCCATGATGTCATCTTTTGGATTCATGATAACCCGCCATGACGTCATCTTCCATTAAATTCACATTTTATTCTGTCATATCCCAACGGATCCTTATCTTAATGACCATCCCGAAAATCGAGGCGTCAGAGTAGCTGGATAACCATGTTTGGCCTCCTCGTTTTTTGCGCCCGCTTTATCAGTCCTCCTTTATAAATAGGCACGACCTTCGGTCTTTCTTCATTCTCCCCCTTTCGTCGTCCTCTTCCTCTCGCTACCCCACTGCCACTCGAGCTCCGGCTCCGCCGCCACAGAGCACCTCGTCTTCGTCGATCTTGGCCGCTGCATCAACCTGAATCGATCAAAGAACGGCAGCGACCCTCCGCAGTAGATCTCCAACTGTAAGTTCTTGCCATCCCGCACCCTAGAGCCCCATTTAGGGTTTGCAAGTTCCGCTGCGTTTTTTGCTGTTCATCATAGCTTCTTCAGAGTTCCTCCACCGCGGCCTCTTCTGATTTAAAAGGCAACATATACTCCTGCGGTAATCATTTTATGTCAATTTTTTTCACTAGCAGATCACTTTTCTTCGTACAAAGGCCTCATTAGAATTCACGAACTCATTTGTACCAGTTTTTAGGTCTAGAATATTTTCTTTTCTGAACGACCGTTTGATCCAAAATAACAGCTGCAACCTGCGAAACTTGTTTGTGCGACACTTAGGCAAAATATTGTATCTGTTAGCCATGGCGACTCTTATCACCGGCTTAAAAAGGCAATGCTCAATCAATAATTCTTACCACTCACAGTGGTTTAAATAACTTAACTGCTTATGATGCCCATGGCGGCTTGAATAATCTGATACAATTAGCCATATGTCATTAGGCCCCTTCATAAGCTGCCATCTTCAGTATGAATTGAAATATTTTGTCCGGCTTAAATTTGAGCCGGAAATTTTTATTTTGTCATAGGCTTCCATCTCCATAATGCCGCCCAAGGCTCCCAAAGCACCCGTTACATGCAACTGGGTTAAATCCATCATCACAGATAACACCTTTAAAGAGTTTGTGAAGACAGGTTATCTGCCGAAGAAGGAAGTCATGTCCTATCGTGCTCCTGATCTGACAGAAGAAAAACCTCAACCCAAGGAATGGGAAGTTATTGTCTTTACTGATCACATGAACCGAGGCTTTTCTCCACCCGGCTCAAAGTTTTTCAGAGACGTCTTGCACTTTTTTGACCTGCGACCTCGAGACATCGGGCCTAATTCCGTGTCAAATATCTGCAATTTTCAAGTGTTCTGTGAGGTGTACCTTGGAGAAGAACCCAGCTTGCTACTCTTTAGAGAGTTATTTTATTTGAACCGTCAAAATGAACGTGCCAATGGGACCAGCTTGGAGCTTGGTGGAATCTCAATCCAGCGACGGAGGGACTGCCTCTTCCCGTATGCCGAACCGCCGAGTCACCCTAAAGATTGGAACCAGACGTGGTTCTACTTTCAAGACACTTCTCCGGCTAATGAGAACCCTCTGCCCGGCTTTCGCGCCCTGCGCCTGGAGTCAACTCACCCCCTGCCAGACAAACTGTCTCCGGCTGAACGTCAAACACTTGCCCCCACCATGAGCAAGGTCAAGGCTCTTCTAGGGAATGGCCTAAATGGCATTGACCTGGTCCGGGTTTGGCTTGCCTGGTGGGTTATTCCTTTAAGCCGCCGCCCCGGCTTGATGTGTGATTACACAGGCCAAAAGAACGATCCTCTGCGGCACAACCCTGATGACTTACCTGAGGACGTTGTTGATGATATGACCAAGTCTCTTCTGAATGAGAGCCTGGCAGATTGTGGGAAAGTAGGCTTAAGTCCCTTCTGCAAAGCTAACCCGGCTCCAGCGGTAAGCTATTCACTTGAGCGTTTTTACCTTCAACTTTAACAATTTCGTCTTTACTCAAAAACCTTTGTTATAATTCACAGGCTGATGATGAATTTTGGAAGGTCAAGTATGACCATGAGGCTGCAAAGAAAGCCAGAAAAACTAAGAAAGCCGCCAGGAAAGCTGCTGCCCGAAAGAAGGGGAACAAACCTAGCGCCTTGGATATGCTTCATTTGGAGGATACCTCCGAGTCATAGGTAGCTCTTGACTCTTTAGGCTCCTTTTTTAACCATCTTATTGACACTGATTATCATCAGGAGGATACAGGAGCGAGTCATGTAGTGATTGAAGAGGTAATTATAATTTCCTCCAACTCTGAGCCTTTGCCGAGACAGAAAGTCCGAAGAGTAACCCGGAAAGTAAGATTTTCACATCCTTTAGCTTACCAAGATCCTCAATTTCTTTTGAAGCGATAGATTCACGAGAGCCGGAGGCAGACCCGGACCAGTAAAGATGCGGAACTCTCCTCCGGCTTACCCGATGTAACAAGAAAACGCCGGACTGAGGTCATCTCCGATTTACATTCTTTGTATCCTTTGGCGGGTTTCACTCGTCAACCACTCAATTCTTCTGACTCAAACTATCAGGGAACTTCACCTTCCTCCGGCGAATCAATGCAGTCTAATATGCCGGCTTTCAAAACCGCTCCAGGGTAATGATAATCTATTTATCTTGTGCTTATCTTACTCATGCTTTTGCACTAACCTTTTGATTTTTACACAACGTACAAGTAAAGCCCAGCAAGAGGGCGAAGAAGAATAAGCTGGCCGAAGAGCCGATCTTGACTGAACCGGAGCTCAGAACGGCTGCTCCTGACACCTCCACTCATGAGCCACCGCCTGAACTAGCCCACGATATTCCAACGCCTACTGCTGATCCGCCTGTCGAGCAAGCCATTGACGGTTCTGAGAACCCGGAGATCCCTAGCCCGGCCAAGGCGGATGACCTGGACGTCAAAATCATCAAAACAAACTTTGTTGAGGTGGGGAGACTCACCGTGCTGGCCAAGTGCTCCGCCAAAGAAGAACTTCTGGAACGCCGCAAAACTAAGCCGGATGTCACTGATTATACTCATCTGAGCATTGGAGAAATCGTCTCTGGTTATACAAATCAAGTGCACAATAGCCGTGACATGGAGATTGGCATGGTGAAACAGATACACCAAAAATCTGAGGTATAACTCTTGTTGCTGTACTTTAGTTATCCTTATTACACCAGCCCCCAAGTCTATTGATTATGATAAAATATGATGTAGGCTTAAGACCAGCTTAGCAATATATGTAAGAAATCCGGCTTATCCTGTATCCCCCCAGGGCCGGTTGAACCAGCATGTTTGACCCGGTCCTTATCATGTTTTAATCAGGAAGTACTTGGAACATCAATATGCACTAGCCCCCAAGTGCCAAGTATCTTTGCTTGCAAAGTGCTTGGGACTTACTTTAATGAACCACCACTGCAAACAGAATTCTTCAGCATACATTAGCCCCCAAGTGCCAAGTATCTTTGCTTGCAAAGTGCTTGGGACTTAATGTTGCATTATGACAATCCTGACTGTAACCCGACATTTGTACAGGCCGCCATGAGTCAATTTGAATCAGAGATTTCTGACTTGAAGAATCGCCTGGAAGCACAAGAGATTGAAACCCAAAAAGCCAACTCCAAGTTTGAATTCAGTGTATCTGAACAAGAGAAACTGAAAAAAGACTTTGAAGCAAAAAAGAAAGCCTGGGCTGATGAAAAGATCGCCTTGATCAACCGGTCTGAGAAGGCTGAGACGGCTCTTGCAGAAACAACCGCCGAACTATCCGGCTTAAAACGCCATGTATATCAGATGGTCTCAGAAATCTTTGGTAAGTTATTCTGCAAGTGTTAAATATTTGAATCTTTTCTAACAAGTCTATCAATTGTCATCAACTTACCTAATTTTGCAATGCAGGACCCAGGAGTTCCAATCTTAACCAAAGCATGCTGATAAAATTGAAGGCGGTTTACACAGTGGTAGAACAACTCTACACCGGGTGACAGCGTGCTTTAGCTGCAGTGGCTTTGTCCAATGAAATCCCCACCCTCTTGGCGGATGTACTAAAACGGCTTGCCGTGCTACCTCAACGGTTCAAAGAACTAGGGTGATCTTCTGCGAGAGCCGGAGCCGTAGCTGCATTAAGCCGGGCCAAGGCATGGCTACCGGAGCTAGACCCAGCCGACATTGCCATCGGGTACCCCAGCTTAAAAGAGGACGGCACCCCGTTTGGACAGGAGGACTTCACCACCCGTGTTAATGAAATACGCCCTGTGGCCACCCTGATTGCTAATGACACAGATCTTACCAAATATCATCCGGGTTATGATGCTGAAAACCGGAGGATTCCAATGCCACATTATGAAGTGATCAGCCTGATCCCTCCAATTCATAAGCATACCTTTGCCCCTGAAGTTTAACCGGCCGGATTAATTGATGATGAAGCTGAATTTGAAGCTTTGACTGGCATTGAATGGTCATCATCAACCTTCCAGGACAGGGAACAAGACGGAGGAGCGGAAAGGGATGATCCGGAAGCTTCAGGCCGACAATGCATTTGATCCATCAGGCGGCCCATATTTATGTTTTACTGAAAAAACAATGCTTCATCATTTGGACTCGGGGAGTCATGTAATAGGGTAGAAAAACACTTAATTTTGTCGTGCCATCGCGCACATGTCTGGCGTTCAATATTATGCTGGTCCTCCGCTTTCCTTATGTTTAAAAGATCTGCTTTAACTATCCTGCATAGAGAAACAAATCACAAGTCCCTTGGCGGTTTACCGCATGGCGGGTCATATATCTTAGATGTAACCCAGAATATGAACAATAATTATAAATAAGCCAGCTATCAATTATGTCTTTGAAAACCATAACAGCATACCTGTGATCCTTGGATTACACTGCCAGTTTACCTGATCCGGACAGCGAGGGTGACAACCCGATCTTTAGAAGCGGAAAACTTCCAAATGCATGATCACCATCATATACTGGCGAGTCATTGACCGAGGCCCAACAGGGCTAAATGGAAGCTACTAGATGCTTCCAAATATAATCAAAGAGTTTCAAGGCAAAGTCGGAAAATTGTGATTGCAAAGAACTTTGTCAACAAACAAAATTCAAAGGCTTCTAATTCGAATATGACCAGAGAACCATTCCAAAGGGGTTAAGCTAGGATTCGAATATGATCATATAGCCCCCAGTGGTTTTGGCGTTGCCGATCAAGAGGGTATCGACAGCTATGTTCTCTTTGGTTCGAATATGACCTATGTTTGAATAGGAAGCCCCCAAATGACCTTGAGAGTTGTTTAATGACGCTGATTCGAATACGATCCATGTCAGACCCAAAAGGGGTTGAGCTATGATTTGGAAACGATCAATAAGCCCCCTAATAGGTTTGGCAGTGTGCCAATCAAAAGGGTATCGACAGCTATGATCCTGGATGAGCCAAAGAACTAAGTCACCTTCTTGAAAGGTTCTGGACCTAACCCGACGGCTGTGATAACGGCGCAGGTCCTGCTGGTAAATCGCCGAGCGCGCTATTGCTAAATCACGCTTCTCATCCAACAAATCAAGTGCCTCCTGACGAGCTTGTTCATTATCAACTTCTAAACCATGAAGAAAGGCGTATAACCCGTAGATCTGTTAGGTGTAGTATTGATGCTCCAAATCACAGAAGGCAACTCCTCCACCCAACAACCCGGCGTCCGTTGTAAAGGGACAATGCGCCGGGGGTTTATACCTTTTAAGATCTCTTGATTGGCTCTTTTAGCTTGACCATTGGATTGAGGATGAGCTACTAATGAAACATCGAGCCGGATATGCTCACGTTGACAGAATTCTTCCATAGCACCTATGGACAGATTAGTACCATTGTCAGTTATGACGCTGTGTGGAAAACCAAAACGAAAGATCACCTTTTTCATGAACTGAACCGCCATGGCTGCATCACACTTACTGACCGGCTCTGCCTCAACCCACTTTGTGAATTTATCAACCGCCACCAGAAGGTGTGTCTTTTTATCCTTGGACCTTTTGAAAGGCCCAACCATGTCAAGCCCCCAGACTGCAAACGGCCAAGTGATTGGAATCATCCTTAACTCTTGAGCCGGCACATGAGCTCGTCGTGAGAATTTTTGACAACCATCACATTTACTAACCAGATCTTCTGCATCAGCATGAGCCGTCAGCCAATAAAAACCATGACGGAAGGCTTTGGCCACAAGAGATTTTGAGCCGGCATGATGACCACAATCCCCTTCATGGATCTCACGAAGTATTTCCTGACCTTCCTCAGGCGACACACAACGTTGAAACGCCCCAGTAACACTGCGATGATGCAACTCACCATGAACAATTGTAATGGACTTGGACCGCCGGACGATTTGTCTAGCTAAGGTCTCGTCCTCAGGCAACTCGCCCCGGTTCATGTAAGCCAAATATGGCACTGTCCAATCTGGGATGATGTCAAGAGCTGCCACCAATTACGCTTCTGGGTCTGGAACAGCTAAGTCTTCCTCTGTGGGCAATTTGACAGAAGGGTTATGCAAAACATCCAAGTAGGTGTTAGGTGGCACCGGCTTACGTTGAGATCCCAGCCGGCTTAAAGCATCAACCGCCTCATTCTTCCTTCGGTCAATGTGCTCGACTTGATAACCCATGAAGTACCCAGCTACAGCGTCAACTTCACAGCGATAAGCCGCCATGAGAGGGTCCAAAGAATCACACTTGCCTGACACCTGTTGAGCCACCAAATTTGAGTCGCCCAAGCACCTTACCCGGCTTAAGTTCATCTCCTTATCCATCCGAAGACCATGGAGCAAGGCCTCATACTCAGCTGCATTGTTAGTACAGGGAAACATCAGCCGGAGCACATAACAAAATTTGTCACCTCGAGGAGAAGCTAAAACAACTCCAGCCCCCGTGCCCTCCAATTGCCTGGAACCATCAAAGTGAATAGTCCAATATGTGTTGTCCGGCTTTTCCTCAGGCGTCTGTAGCTCTGTCCAATCGTTGATGAAGTCAAACAGTGCGTGAGACTTAATAGCAGTGTGTGGCACATACTTCAAGCCATGAGGTGCAAGTTCAATGGCCCACTTGGCGACTCGTCCTGTAGCCTCTCTATTCTGAATGATGTCTCCCAAACGAGCAGAACTTACCACAGTGATGGGGTGACCCTGGAAGTATTGCTTGAGCTTACGGCTCGCCATGAACACCCCATAAACGAGCTTCTGCCAATGTGGATATCTTTGCTTAGACTCAATAAGCACCTCACTGATGTAGTAAACCGACCGTTCAACCGGATGCTCCTTGCCAGCCTCCTTGCGTTCCACCACAATTGCAACACTGACAGCACATGAGTTAGCAGCCACGTACAACAATAATGGCTCTTTATCAATGGGAGCCGCAAGGACCGGCGGCTCAGATAGCTGTCTCTTTAAATCTTCAAAGGCAGCGTTAGCAGCATCACTCCAGACAAAATTGTCTGTTTTCTTCATCATCTGATACAGCGGTATGGCCCTCTCACCTAACCGGCTTAAAGCAGCGATACGACCCGCCAGTCGCTGAACATCATTGACGCACGCTGGCTTAGCCAAAGAAGTGATTGCCTTGATCTTCTCCGGATTAGTTTCAATGCCTCTGTTGGAGACCAGAAAACCCAAAAGCTTGCCTGCTGGCATGCCAAACACACATTTGGCGGGGTTAAGCATCATTTTGTAGACCCGGAGATTATCAAAGGTTTCCTTTAGATCATCTATCATGGTTTCCTTCTCTCTGGATTTCACCACAATATCATCCACATAAGCATGAACATTGCGCCCAGTTTAACTGTGGAGACATTTCTGTACACATCGCTGATAAGTCACCTAGGCACTCTTGAGCCCAAAAGGCATAGATACATAACAGAAGGCTCCAAACAGAGTGATGAAAGTCGTCTTCTCCTGGTCCTTAACTGCCATTTTGATCTGATGATAACAAGAGTAAGCATCCAAGAAGCTCAAATGCTCACAACCCGCTGTAGCATCAATAATTTGATCAATACGAGGAAGAGCGAAAGGATCAGCCGGACAAGCCTTATTTAAGTACGTGTAATCCACACACATCCTCCAGGTGCCGTTCTTTTTAAGTACAAGCACCGGGTTAGCCAACCACTCTGGGTGAAATACTTCAATGATAAACCCAGCCGCCAAGAGCCGGGCCACCTCCTCACCGATAGCTTTACGTCTCTCCTCATTAAACCGCCGAAGAAACTGCCTTACCGGCTTAAACTTTGGATCAATATTAAGAGTGTGCTCAGATAGTTCTCTTGGTACACCCGGCATGTCTGAAGGTTTCCATGCAAAGATGTCCCGGTTCTCACGGATGAACTCGATGAGCGCTTTCCTGTTTAGGATCCAGATCGGCACTGATACTGAATTGCTTAGATGAGTCGCCTGGAACAAAACCAACAAGCTTGGTGTCATCAGCCGACCTAAATTTCATCACCGGGTCATGCTCTGTGGTTGGTTTCTTTAGAGACGTCATGTCCGTCGGGTCAACATTGTCTTTATAAAACTTCAACTCCTCTGCTGCACAAACAGATTCAGCATAAGCAGCGTCGCCCTCCTCACATTCCAGGGCTATCTTCCGACTCCCATCTACTGTAATAGTGCCCGGGTGACCCGGCATCTTGAGCTGTAAGTAAACATAACACGGCCGCGCCATGAACTTGGCATAAGCCCGTCGTCCAAACAGAGCGTGATACGGGCTCTTGATCTTGACCACTTCAAAGGTTAATTTCTCAGCCCGAGAATCATGCTCATCTCCGAAAGCTACCTCCAGCTCAATTTTACCACCCGGGTATGCCGACTTACCAGGCACCACTCCATGGAAAACAGTGTTGGATGTCTTTAGATTTTTGTCAGGCAACCCCATACGACAAAAGGTCTCATAATAGAGGATGATGATGCTGCTACCTCCATCCATGAGTACTTTGGTGAATTTATATCCACCAACCTGAGGTGCTACCACCAAGGCTAACTGACCCGGATTGTCAACCCGGGGAGGGTGATCTTCCCTGCTCCACACAATAGGTTGCTCTGACCACCTTAAATAACGGGGAATCGCCGGCTCAACAGCGTTCACAGCCCTTTTATGAAGCTTCTGGTCTCGTTTGCACAAGGTAGTGGTGAACACATGATATTGTCCACTATTCAGCTGCTTCGGATTGCTCTGATAAACCGATTGCTGTTGCTGACCTCCCTGACCAGACTGTTCATTATAACCACCTTGATTTCCTTGAAAGCCGGAACTTGAGCCACCACCCGGGCCATGAAAACCGCCTCCACCTGAGACGCCACCAGACCCATGGTTGCCATCGAACATGTTGGAATTCTTGAAAGCCTTCATGATCGCGCAATCTTTCCACAGGTGAGTGGCTGGCCTTTCTCGAGTGACGTGTCTTGGACAAGGTTCATTGAGCAGTTGCTCAAGAGTAGGACCTGACCCGCCGGACCGAGGGGGCGGCCTCCCCTTGTGTCGTTGATTGTTACCTTGTGAATTGGTGTTAGCCACAAACTCTGGGTTATCATCGGCCTTACGCTTATTGCCTCCTTGATTCGCCGGGTTATGTTGCTGACCCTTTCTGTTGCCGTTCTTCTTTCCCTTCCCTGTCTTCTCTTCATCAGATGCGGGATCCTTGGTACTATCAGAATCGGCGTATTTGACTAGAGCCGCCATCAGCTGGCCCATTTCATTACAATCACGCTTGAGGCGCCCCAGCTTCTGTTTCAGAGGTTCAAATCGGCAATTTTTCTCCAACATTAAGACTGCAGAGCCGGCATCCATCTTGTCAGACGAATGTATTATCTCCTTGACCCGGCGCACCCAATGAGTGGTGGACTCACCTTCCTCTTGCTTGCAATTAGTCAAGTCCACAATTGACATGGGCTGCTTGTAGGTGTCTTTGAAGTTCTGGATAAACCGGGCTTTTAACTCTGCCCATGAACCAATGGAATTAGGCAGCAGCCCCTTCAACCAAGTGCGGGCCGTTCCATCCAACATCATGGTGAAGTACTTGGCCATCGCCGCATCACTGACCTCCAACAGCTCCATGGCCATCTCATAGCTTTCAATCCACTCCCCGGGCTGTAAATCAGCCGTATAATTTGGCACCTTTCGGGGTCCCTTGAAATCCTTGGGCAGACGCTCATTACACAAAGCCGACACCAAACAAGGAACGCCGCCGGTTCTGGTGGCATCTCCTGCCTCAATAGAAGTCGTTGGATAATCCGGGAAGGTTTGGTGAGCGGCCTGCTGAGCCGCCTGTTGAGCCGCCCGCTCATCCTCTCGACGTATCCTGTCCTGTACCGGATTATACCGACCGGGCTGGTTACGGCGCTGGGCGTTGCTTGACAAGGCCTCCGAATCCATATGTCTGCTGTAACTTGGGCTCCGGCTTGGGCGAGGAGTCGAATGAATCCTGTCTCGACTATAGGAATAAGCCTCCTGCTGGGCTAGAGCCGTCTGAAGAAGTTCTCTGACCCTTCGCGTCTCAACTGCTGTTGGAGAGTTGCCATCCACCGGGAGAGCCGCCAAACGTGCCGATGCAGCGATTAGGTTCTCCAAGGGGTTGGAAAAATGACCCGGTAGTGTTGGTATGTAGCGAGGCGGGGCCGTATTCACGTGAGGAGGTTCCATCACCCGGGGCTGAACCGGTGCCCCTGCTCCGGATGTTACAAACTGATTTTCCTCCGGCGGGTTACTAGGGCCGGCTCCGCGCGTGCAGAAGAGATTCCGAGGATCATAAACCGGGGGCAAACGAGATTGAGCCTTCTGGTGCCTCCTCCTCATCACCTCGTTAGATGCGTTCAGGCTCATCGTAAGCTGGAAAGCCTCTGATTGGATTTGTTGAGCCCGAGCATCCAAAGTCGCACGCTCCGCGGCCAATCTGGTGTCCTCAGCTGCTAGGGCTTCTTTTGCTCGGGCTATCTCCTCACGTACCTGTGCCACCTCTGCATCATGCTCAGCTTGACTCGTCGGAATAACTGTGGCGGTTAACAGGGCCGTCAATTTGTCTATGAGATCAATCAGCACCTAAGCCGGCAGGCGCACAGGGCCTCCTGCCCCAGCCGCTCCTGACCCGAAAGTTATTTCTGCCGTAGCCGTAGAGTTTTGGCCGGGTTGAGTGCCAGCCATGACGATACTGCTGCCATCGAAACAGCCCCTAAGCCCGCCATCTTGCAATTGGTATAACTAATCCGTCTCACCAGTGGACGACTCACCATCGGAGTAGATGGCCGTATCACCGCCGTCCACGGATCCTTTAGAAAGTTCCCCTCCATGGAGGCAACCCATGAAGGCACGCTTCTGAAGGAAATATGCCCTAGAGGCAATAATAAAGTTATTATTTATTTCCTTATATCATGATAAATGTTTATTATTCATGCTAGAATTGTATTAACCGGAAACATAATACTTGTGTGAATACATAGACAAACAGAGTGTCACTAGTATGCCTCTACTTGACTAGCTCGTTGATCAAAGATGGTTATGTTTCCTTGCCATAGACATGAGTTTTCATTTGATTAACGGGATCACATCATTAGGAGAATGATGTGATTGACTTGACCCATTCCGTTAGCTTAGCACTCGATCGTTTAGTATGTTGCTATTGCTTTCTTCCTGACTTATACATGTTCCTATGACTATGAGATTATGCAACTCCCGTTTACCAGAGGAACACTTTGTGTGCTACCAAACATCACAACGTAACTGGGTGATTATAAAGGTGCTCTACAGGTGTCTCCAAAGGTACTTGTTGGGTTGGCGTATTTCGAGATTAGGATTTGTCACTCCGATTGTCGGAGAGGTATGTCTGGGCCCACTCAGTAATACACATCACTATAAGCCTTGCAAGCATTGTAACTAATGAGTTAGTTGCGGGATGATGTATTACGGAATGAGTAAAGAGACTTGCCAGTAACGAGATTGAACTAGGTATCGAGATACCGACGATCGAATCTCGGGCAAGTAACATACCGATGACAAAGGGTCTGACCGATAAATATCTTCGTAGAATATGTGGGAACCAATATGAACCAATATGAACCAATATGGTTATTGACCGGAGAGGTGTCTCGGTCATGTCTACATAGTTCTCGAACCCGTAGGGTCCGCACGCTTAACGTTACGATGACAGTTATATTATGAGTTTATATGTTTTGATGTACCGAAGGTTGTTCGGAGTCCCGGATGTGATCACGGACATAACGAGGAGTCTCGAAATGGTCGAGACATAAAGATTGATATATTGGAAGCCTATGTTTGGATATCGGAAGTGTTCCGGGTGAAATCGGGATTTTTCCGGAGTGACGGGAGGTTACCGGATCCCCCCGGTAACTTAATGGGCCTTAGTGGGCCTATGTGGAAGAGAGGAGAGGAGGCCAGGGCAGGGCCGCACGCCCCTCCCCCAGTCCGAATAAGACAAGGAGAGGGGGGCGGCGCTCCCCCTTTCCTTCCTCCCCTCCACCTCTTCCCCCTCTCTCTCCTAGTCCAACATGGAAAAGGGGGGGAGTCCTACTCCCGGTAGGAGTAGGACTCCTCCTGGCGTGCCTCTCCCCTTGGCCGGCCGAACCCCCCTTGCTCCTTTATATACGTGGGCAGGGGGGAACCTCTAAACACACAATTGATCATTGATCTCTTAGCCGTGTGCGGTGCCCCCCTCCACCATATTACACCTCGATAATATCGTAGCGGTGCTTAGGCGAAGCCCTGCGTCGATAGAACATCATCATTGTCACCACGCCGTCGTGCTGAAGAAACTCTCCCTCAACACTCAGCTGGATCGGAGTTCGAGGGACGTCAGCGAGCTAAACGTGTGCTGAACTCGGAGGTGCCGTACGTTCGGTACTTGATCGGTCGGATCGTGAAGACGTACGACTACATCAACCGCGTTGTGTTAACGCTTCCGCTTTCGGTCTATGAGGGTAGGTAGACAACACTCTCCCCTCTCGTTGCTATGCATCACCATGATCTTGCGTGTGCGTAGGAATTTTTTTGAAATTACTACGTTCCCCAACAGCTTCACGGCGGGCTGAGCCCGGGCGGGTCTCGCACGCTGAGCCGTCTCGATGATGTCGGTGCAGATGTTCGGCTCAGGGCCCGGCTCGCCAATCCGGCCGATGAAGACGTGGATTCCGCCGAAGGGGACCCGGTACCCGTACTCAATTGAGCCGGCGTCGGGAACCCAGCCGGCATTGTCGATGTAGAGCTTGCCGCGACGACTCTTGGTCATCCGGCCCACAGCGTATCCCTTGAGCCCTTCGAAGTTGCCCTTCAAGAACTCAAATCCACCGTGCGCTGGCCCCACGGTGGGCACCAACTATCGTGGAATTGTCACGGCAGATGTCCTCGTGAAAGGACTTAGTCGTGGAGCCATCGCAACTAGGAAGCTTAAAGGGGTTAAAGTGGGACAAAGGACACGAGGGTTTATACTGGTTCGGCCCCTTGCGGTGAAGGTAAAAGCCTAATCCAGTTGAGGTGGAATTGCTAGGGTTTCGATGACCAGGGAGCAAATCTGCTATGCCTGGTTCTCGATTTGATGTTACTTGCCCTAAGCCGCCGGCGGGTCGTCCCCTTGTATACACGGGTTGACGCCTCGCGGCCTACAGAGTCCCGGCCGACTCATAAACAGTGTCCGGCTCGGTGACTAGTTAATCTTGCCTTACAACACAAGTCATGCCTTTATGGCGGTTTATCACTACGGGCCTTAAGTCGCCTGCAGGCTTCAGGCCATTTATTGAACCGCCATTGTCAAGTTTGATATTGGGCTTCATATGATAAATCGTCATAGAGTAACCCGGCCCCTCCTAGGCGGGTTACACTAGTAGTTGTATCCCCAACAGGTGCCGTACTTTCGGTACGAGGATGGGTCGGATCATGAAGATGTATGACTACATCAACCGCGTTGTCATAATGCTTCCGCTTTCGGTCTACGAGGGTACGTGGACAACACTCTCCCCTCTCGTTGCTATGCATCACCTAGATGGATCTTGCGTGTGCGTAGGAATTTTTTTGAAATTCCTGTGTTCCCCAACAGATGTTTGGGCCACTAGGAGTCATCACCATCCCATCAGACGAGAAGGATGCAATCATTTGTGTGTACAAGATGTACCGGGACGTGGTCATGGCAGACATACCGGCAGCAGCAGCTCCCGTTAAAGAAAGCAAAGGAAAGAAGAGGGATTGTAGGGAATCCGGCAAAGAGTCCGGGAAGCGTGCCCCCACCGAGTGCATGGCACCCGTTAACGACGTGCTGGAGTGTTCCAACAGCAAGAGATCCAAGGTTGCTGCACCCCAAGTGAAGAAGGTCCTGACAGGGTTGGCTGGCGTTGAAGGTACTTTCACTATCAACGCCACCCTCGATGACAAATAGGAAAGCGCGCTTGTTGCCTTCCTCTGGGCAAATATCGATGTGTTTGCCTAGAAACCATCTGATATCCCCGGTGTTTCCAGGGAAGTAATCGAGCACCACCTTGTTGTCTGCCCACATGCCCGACCTATCAAGCAAAATGCCCGGAAGCAGGCCTTGGAGAGGCAGCAATTCATTGCAGAAGAGATCAAGAAACTTGAGGCAGCTGGTTTGGTCAGAGGAGTGATGCATCCCACGTGGTAGGCAAATCCAGTGGTAGCCCGGAAGGCTAACGGGAAGTGGAGGCTGTGCATAGATTTCACGGATCTCAACAAAGCTTGCCCGAAGGACCCATTTCCCTTGACGCGTATCGGTCAGATTGTGGATTCCACTTCAGGTTGTGATTTTCTCTCCTTTCTGGATGCATATTCTGGGTATCACCAAATCTTCATGGCCAAGGAAGATGAAGAGAAGATGTCGTTCATCACTCCATGTGGTACGTACTGCTTTTTCTGCATGCCATTAGGATTAAAGAGTGTCGTGTCCACTTTTGCAAGGGCAGTCCAGATTGGTTTTGAGCCACAGTTGGACAGAAACATAGAAGCCTACATGGATGACATTGTGGTCAAGACCAAGGATAAGGCCACCCTTATTCAAGATTTGGAGGAGACATTTGCTAATCTGCGGAAGATCAATTTGAAGCTAAACCCAGAGAAGTGTGTATTTGGTGTTCCATCCGGCAACTTGCTTGGGTTCTTTGTATCCCATCGCTGTATCGAAGCCAACACCGACAAGATCAAAGCTATCGAGCAGATCCAAGCACCAAGGAAAGTCAAGGATGTGAGGCATCTAACAGGATGCATTGCTGTACTAAGCAGATTCATCTCCAAGTCTACCGAACGCCCCTGCTGTTCTTCAAAATTTTGAAGAAGGCAGGGCCTATGAAGTGGACCCCGGAAGCAGATGTAGCTTTGCAAGAGTTGAAGGCCTACTTGTCCTCTGTGCCTACCTTGGTTGCTCCCAAACCCCAGGAGTCGTTGCTGCTGTACTTAGCGGCAAACAACCAAGTGGTCAGTGCATCTTTGGTAGTGTAGCGAGAAGTGGATGAGGCAGAGAGTGAGCAAGGACCGGCAGGGTCAGAGAAGGATCAGGGAAGTGATGAGCACGGCAACGAGAGCAACCCCAAGGACGCGGCAAGGAAGAAAGTGGTGTGGCGCCCAGTGTACGTCGTCAGCACCTCGTTACAGGGGGCTAGATCGAGGTACTATGGCGTGCAAAAGTTGATCTTTGGTCTCATCATGGCCTCAAGGAAACTGCACCACTACTTCCAAGCCTATGAGATCACGGTTGTCACTCGTTTTCCGTTGCAAAGGATACTCTGAAACCCTAAGGCTACTGGCAGAATAGGGGAGTGGGCTTTGGAGTTATCCAACTTTGGTTTGAAGTTTGAGAGTGTCGGTGCCAAAACTGGCGGATCTCGGGTAGGGGGTCCTGAACTGTGCGTCTAAGGTCGATGGTTGTAGGAGACGGGGGACACGATGTTGACCCAGGTTTGGGCCCTCTCTATGGAGGTAATACCCTACTTCCTGCTTGATTGATCTTGACGAATATGAGTGTTACAAGAGTTGATCTACCACGAGATCATAATGGCTAAACCCTAGAAGCATAGCCTGTATGACTATGGTAGTGAGTATATCCTTTCCGGACTACGCCCTCCAGTTTATATAGACAACGGAGGGATCTAGGGTTACATAGAGTCAGTTACATAGGAAGGAATCTTCATAGTTGGTCGCCTAGCTTGCCTTCCACGCCAAGGAGAGTCCTATCCGGACACGGGTATAGTCTTCGGTCTTCATGTCTTCACAGCCCACCAGTCCGGCCCATGGATAACAGGCCGGACGCCCGAGGACCCCTTAGTCCAGGACTCCCTCAGTAGCCCCTGAACCTGGCTTTAATGACAAGGAGTCCGGCGCGCAGATTGTCTTCGGCATTGCAAGGCAGGTTCCCTTTTCCCGAACTCCAAGATTGTCTTCAGATGTAATAATTGCATCCGGACCTGTATACACAACTGTAGAGATATATAATATTTCACGAGTCCAATCCGCTGACAACTTTTTGGTAACATGACATCACGCCTGCTCGGCCATTATTTTCGAACCGTTAGCTAGCCCGCCGTCCCACGTCTCGAGACGTGGTTTTATTGGCATGTCTTATCCCCGCGGAGATCGTGTCTCTCCCTTTTTTAAGGGATTCTTATCAGCCCAGACGTGGCTAACCCAACCGTCACTTGGGTACAACTCCTAGGTAATAGGAAAGTTTTGAGGCCTAGGAGGAGACGTTCGATATTCGCGGCCTTTACATAGGGGTACAAACCCGTCTTTTTTTTGCACGCTTGCTTCTTCCTCAACCCCTGCTACCCCGAGTTCCAATCGCCACAAACTCCAATCATGTCCGGATCCAGCCGTCAAGGCCGGTGGGTGGCTTCTTCTATCACGGAGGGAGATATTGCAAAGCTTCGGGCGGCGAGGTATCTCACCGCGGAAATCCTTCATCGGCTTCCTGCCGAGGGGCAGGTTATTCCCACCCCCAGATCCGGCGAGAGGGTCGTGTTCGTGTCCCACTTCCTCCGCGGGTTAGTTTGCGCTTAACCCCTTCGTCCGAGGGCTCATGTTCTATTATGGGCTAGATTTTCACGATCTGGCCCTGGACTCTATTCTTCTTATCTCGGCGTTTATCGTCACGTGCGAAGCCTTCCTCCGAACTCCTCCGCACTTCGGCTTATGGCTCTAGACCTTCAATGTGAAGCCGCAAGTGATAGAGGGGAAGCAAGCAGAGTGCGGTGGTGCCATAGTGAGCGAGCTTGCTAGTGCTGTTTGGTTGAATGGATCTTTTGCCAAATCTTCTGACTTATGGCAGCATGGGTGGTTCTATATCACCGAGCCCCGTGGCTCCATGTGGGCAGCTGTGCCCGAATTTCGATCCAGCCCCCCAATTCAGCTGGCATCGTGGATTAATAAGGGGTTGGACTGGGGATCAACGGACGAGGTGCGGACTTTGCAAAGTCGCATTCGAAGCCTTATTGAGAGGGACATCAATGTCGTCAATGTTGTTCAAGTAATGCTGGTCCGCCGGACCCTGCCGTGCCAGCAGCGGCCTCTCCGCATGTGAGAGTTCAATCCAGAAGGGCCGCGGACTCTTCAGCACTTCTTCGGCACTACGCATGAAGGAATGTGGAAATCATTTTTCGGGAAGTGAAAGCAATGGTCGGACATCACCGAAGATACCGGCCTCGACTGCAACCATCCGGACACCCCGGTAAGTACCCGTTCGTCGAACACCTTATATTCGGATACACAGTGGCAAGACACTGACTGAATCATCCTTTTTCAGGACTGGATAAAGAAAGTGGAACGGATTAGGTGTCCGACTCCCCTTCCCGAAGACTCAGCCAGTCCTATGTTAACAAGGATGCTGGCCTCAGCACCATACCAGGCGCCGGCAAGGGACAGTAAAGAGGAGAGTGAGAAGACCCAAGATGACCTTGGCTCCGGAGGTAAGTCGGACACTGAGTCCAGAGAAATTGGTGTTTCCTCGCCTGAAGACAGAGGCGGGAGAGGACCCAGTATCCCTTCCCCGAGCAGGGGGGAAAGGGACACCTCCGAAGGTTGGGAGGGGCGGTCTCCCAAGAGGGGCAAGATGCCACCGTCGAGCGGCTTGGGTTTGGAAAGCGACGCCGTTGAACAACTCCAACAAGGGGACAAGCCCTCGGCCAAACCGTAAGTGAATCCGGAGTACTTTGATGGCGTCTCGCCCCGTTGCTGTTCCCGAAGATATACGTAACGTGTTCGTGCACTTTTACAAGTTGGCATAGAGTTTTTCTGGGCAATCCTCTTCTTCGGGAAGTCTCCTCCCAGAGATGATGGAAAGCAAGATGCATCCCCCAACCTCATCGCCCAATAAGGCGGACGACTCCGAAGTGTCATCGCGGAGGGTTTTAGAGTCAGTACCCGAAGGTGGATCTCCGACCATCCGGGATTCTGGGGCCAATAATAAAGGCCCCAGACTGTCTGGCTTGCAGCCGACGATGGTATCGGAGACGGGTGAGCAAATTCCTTCAAAGGATGGCTGTGCTCCTAGAGCGGCTTCCGGAGACCCAGCGGCTCCGGACATATTACGGGACATGTTACGAAATGCATATGTCTCTGGGGAACAGCGTACCTTGATGGGTACAGTGGTTGAGAAAATTTTGTCCGCGAAGAGCGGATTAAATGAAGCCTTCATGAGCCTGCTGAAGGGCTTCGAGGTTTGTGATATAATATTTTCAGCAATGTTTTATTTGCAAAGATGCGCCTGTGTATAGGTAGCAGCCCCTAAGACTCGGGTTGGCTTCCACTGGGAAGCAAACGGAGGATCGAAAAGGATCGTTTTGAGGACTAACCTGATGATTTTGAACACAAGCTGGCTCCCCCTTGGCCACTTCCCGGACTATGGAAATTGCCGAGCTGCAACGGAAGCTTGATGTGGCAGGGGATGATCTTGCATTAATCAATATGCGTCTTGACGAGTCGCAAGGTATGTATTCGGGGCAATCCCCACACATTTTTGTGGTATAAGCATGACACTGAAATTTAGATGCTAGAATGTGCTTGGCTGCAGATGGTGCTGCCGCCGCTGAAGTTCTTTGATCGGAGGTGGCCCGGGCCAATGAGCAGGCCCGGTGTGGCAATGCTGTTGCCGAAAAGGCATCGGCTGAGCTAAAAGCCGAACAAGCTGCACGGCGCCGAGACGAGGAGAAGATATCCACGATGGCGCTCGAACTGGAAAATGCCACTGGCCGCTGTGAATTTCTGGAGAAGGAGAATAAAGCCTTAACGGCTGAACTGGACAAGGCCTTACAAGAGGCGAGAGAAGCGCGGTCAGAATCCAGAGAAGCCCGTGAGGAGGTTCGGCAGGCTAGGGAGATTGCAGCTGGAAAGCCCTTTCTACTACAAACTAAGTTCGGTGACCCGAACTATGCTCAGCTTAACCAAGTGTGGAGTTCTCCGGACGAGTTCTTGGACTTGCCGAAGAGTTCTTCCGATGCGACGCAGTATTACCAAGCGCGAGATGGGTATGCAACGGAGAAGCTTTTTTTGTCGCAGTTTGGCGCATCAAAACGCCCTCTGTTGCTCAATGAACAGATGTCCCAATGGGCCGAAATTCATAGGATATCCGGCGCTGCCATGAAGGATGTCATAATCCGGTTGTGGCCAACTGAGCCTATTCCGGATAGCTACTTCGGTTTGGTACAAAGACTTGTTGACGCGCTGCCGCGAATCGATGATGTGAAGCGTTCAGCGTGCATTGAAGGTGCACGGATGGCCTTTGCCCGAGTCAAGACATTCTGGGCAAAGATGAAGGCCATCGATGTCACGGCTAAGAGTCCACCCAAGGGCAAGCACCGTTCTGAACCGGAGTATTATTTGAAGACGTCCTAGAGGCCGCCCGCTTAATAGAGGGTCAATGCTTGAAAGACATAATGTTCGAGTAAGGTGTATGATAATTGTAAAAGACAATTTTATAGTTAATCTATTTTTATGTCTTGCTTGAAAGCTTGAATTCCTCCTGTGCGGCTGTTTTAATGTAATCTGAAAGTTTTCCAGTCATCGGCTTCAGCCCCCTCGTAGGAAGTACGGGGGTGTTCGGAAAAGCATTTAATCACTCTTCATCCAACGTCTTGGTCCATAAAGGAGGTGATCATGCCGCGAACTAGGCAATTGGACTATAGGGCATTAACACTTTCACTTAGCCATAGGAGTTTTATGGTGGGACTACGACATAGCCCCTGGTATGTATGCAGCATATGGTGCCTTACATATTTGATCTGAAAAAGATCCTTCGTGTGACACGGAGAATCGCTAAAGATTCCAATAAGTCGTCAAGTGGTTGACCAGCTCTCGCCGCATCATGACAGTCAGTTTTTGGCTTTCTCTACTGAGGTACTTGACCAGATGAACCGGAAGCACAATCACAGTAGTTCTCCCTTTACTACCCTAGCCGATTGAGCGGAACGTAGAGCAGCAAGCACAGGAGCCGGGCAACCCAACTATTGACCCAAGACAACGATTCGGAGCTGATGCATATAAGGCCAAACTTGCGACGCTGAAGTACGCTATAGAGATGTTCGGACTTTTGCTGGCAACTCATTTGTACCCATACCGACCCCCTGGCGGGTTATGCCAGGGTATGCCTGTAAAACAGCCATAGGAGCCATAGTCATTGGCGAAACAACATGGATGACTAGTTAGGATACTGTTTACTTGGACCTGAGAAATATGCCAATGATTACTTATTATATATATAAAAGCCATCCTCCCAGCTGTTTGACATGCTCGGGGTAGGAGGCGGAGGAACAGGCATAGTACAGGCTCAATAAATAAAGAGAGTGGTCTACAAAAAGTTATTTTGGACCTCCTGCCGCACGTTGACACGTCTCCGTTGTATCTACTTTTCCAAACACTTATGCCCTTGTTTTGGAATCTAACTTGCATGATTTGAATGGAACTAACCCGGACTGACGCTGTTTTCAGCAGAATTGCCATGGTGTTATCTTTGTGCAGAAACAAAAGTTCTCGGAATGACCTGAAACTTCACGTAGATTATTTTTGGAAATATTTAAAAATACTGGCGAAAGAATCAAGGCCAGGGGGCCCACACCCTATCCACGAGGGTGGGAGGCGCGCCTGCCCCCCAGGGCGCGCCCCCTGCCTCGTGGGCCCCCTGGAGCTCCACCGACCTCAACTCCAACTCTATATATTCACGTTCGGGGAGAAAAAAAATCAGAGAGAAGGATTCATCGCATTTTACGATACGGAGCCGCCACCAAGCACTAAACTCTCTCGGGAGGGCTGATCTGGAGTCCGTTCGGGGCTCCGGAGAGGGGAATCCGTCGCCATCGTCATCATCAACCTTCCTCCATCACCAATTTCATGATGCTCACCACCGTGCGTGAGTAATTCCATCGTAGGCTTGCTAGACGGTGATGGGTTGGATGAGATTTATCATGTAATCGAGTTAGTTTTGTTAGGGTTTGATCCCTAGTATCCACTATGTTCTGAGATTGATGTTGCTATGACTTTGCTATGATTAATGCTTGTCACTAGGGCCCGAGTGCCATGATTTCAGATCTGAACCTATTATGTTTTCATGAATATATGTGAGTTCTTTATCCTATCTTGCAAGTCTATAGTCACCTACTATGTGTTATGATCCGGCAACCCCGAAGTGACAATAATCGGGACCACTCCCGGTGATGACCGTAGTTTGAGGAGTTCATGTATTCACTATGTGTTAATGCTTTGGTCCGGTACTCTATTAAAAGGAGGCCTTAATATCCCTTAGTTTCCGCTAGGACCCCACTGCCACGGGAGGGTAGGACAAAATATGTCATGCAAGTTCTTTTCCATAAGCACGTATGACTATATTTGGAATACATGCCTACATTACATTGATGAATTGGAGCTAGTTCTGTGTCACCCTATGTTATGACTGTTACATGATGAACCGCATCCGGCATAATTCTCCGTCACCGATCCAATGCCTATGAGCTTTTCACATATTGTTCTTCGCTTATTTACTTTACCTTTGCTACTGTTACAATTACTATAAAACCCAAAAATATTACTTTTGCTACCGTTACCACTACTACCATACTACTTTGCTACTAAATACTTTGCTGCAGATACCAAGTTATCCAGGTGTGGTTGAATTGACAACTCAACTGCTAATACTTGAGAATATTCTTTGGCTCCCCTTGTGTCGAATCAATAAATTTGGGTTGAATACTCTACCCTCGAAAACTGTTGCGATCCCCTATACTTGTGGGTTATCAAGACTACTTTTTGGCGCCATTGCCGGGGAGCATAGCTCTATTCTTTGATTCACTTGGGATTTATATCTGTTGGTCACTATGAAGAACTTGAAAGACGAGAAAACAAAAATTTATCCCTCAACTACGAGGGAAGGAAAGGAACTGCCATCTAGCTCTGCACTTGATTCACCTTCTGTTGTGAGTAAGCTTGCGACACCTAAACCTGCTTCTGCTATTAATTCTGATATGTCGCATGTTATTGATGATGCCACTTCTGCTATGCATGATACTTATGATGAAACTACTTATATGCTTGATACTACTGTGCCACTTGGTGAATTTCTTGATGAACAACTTGCTAGGGCTAGAGAGAATGAAATTATTGAAACTGATAATATTGATGAAAGTGATGATGAAGATTCTCCCCATAGATATGAATTGCCTATTGTGCCTGAGGGTTACGTTATGGATGAACAAACTGCTAGAGACTTTCTTGCTTGCAATGATAGAAGTGATCTTAACAAATTATTAGCTAAGCTTAAAGAAAAAACTTGGAATGCTAGAATGAAATATGATCCTGCTTATGCTACTTCACCTATCTTTGTTACTGATAAGGATTATGAATTCTCTGTCGACCCTGGTATAATTACTTTGGTTGAATCTGATCCCTTCTATGGCTATGAATCTGAAGCTGTTGTGGCACATCTTACTAAATTAAATGATATAGCCACCATGTTCACTAATGATGAGAAGACTCGCTACTATTATATCCTTATGATATTTCCGGTCTCATTAAAGGGTGATGCTAAGATATGGTTTAATTCTCTTGATCCTGGTTGTGTGCGTAGTCCCCAGGATATGATTTATTATTTCTCTGCTAAATATTTCCCTGCTCATAAGAAACAAGCTGCTTTAAGGGAAATATATAATTTTGTGCAAATTGAAGAAGAGAGTCTCCCACAAGCTTGGGGGAGGCTTCTCCAATTACTTAATGCTTTGCCTGATCATCCTCTCAAGAAAAATGAAATACTTAATATCTTTTATAACGGACTAAGCGATGCTTCCAGAGACCACCAGGATAGTTGTGTTGGTTGTGTTTTTAGGGAAAGAACAATTGATCAAGCGGAAATTCTATTGAATAATATGTTGACTATGTTGGGGAACGTAGTAATTTCAAAAAAATTCCTACTCACACGCAAGATCATGGTGATGCATAGCAACAAGAGGGGAGAGTGTTGTCTACATACACTCGTAGACCGATAGCAGAAGCGTTAACACAACGCGGTTGATGTAGTCGTACGTCTTCACGATCCGACCGATCAAGTACCGAACGCACGGCACCTCCGAGTTCAGCACACGTTCAGCTCGATGACGTCCCTCGAACTCCGATCTAGCCGAGTGTTGAGGGAGAGTTTCGTCAGCACGATGGTGTGGTGACGATGATGATGTTCTACCGACGCAGGGCTTCGCCTAAGCACCGCTACGATATTATCGAGGTGTAATATGGTGGAGGGGGGCACCGCACACGGCTAAGAGATCAATAGATCAATTGTTGTGTCTATGGGGTGCCCCCTGCCCCTGTATATAGAGGAGCAAGGGGGAGGCCAACCGGCCTTTGTTGGCGCGCCAGGAGGAGGAGTCCTCCTCCTAGTAGGAGTAGGACTCCCCTCTTTCCTACTCCTACTAGGAGGGGGAAAGGAAGGGGGAGAGGGAGAAGGAAAGAGGGGCGCCGCCCCCCCTCTCCTAGTCCCATTCGGACCAGAGGGGGAGGGGGCGCGCGGCCCCTCCTGGCTGCCCCTCTCTCTCTCTCCACTAAGGCCCATAAGGCCCATTACTTCTCCCGGGGGGTTCCGGTAACCCTCCGGCACTCCGGTTTTCTCCGAAATCACCCAGAACATTTCCGGTGTCCGAATGTAGTCGTCCAATATATCAATCTTTATGTCTCGACCATTTCGAGAGTCCTCGTCATGTCCGTGATCACATCCGGGACTCCGAACAACCTTCGGTACATCAAAACATATAAACTCATAATAACGTTAAGCGTGCGGACCCTACGGGTTCGAGAACTATGTAGACATGACCAAGACACGTCTCCGGTCAATAACCAATAGCGGAACCTGGATGCTCATATTGGCTCCCACATATTCTACGAAGATCTTTATCGGTCAGACCGCATAACAACATACGTTGTTACCTTTGTCATCGGTATGTTACTTGCCCGAGATTCGATCGTCGGTATCTCAATACCTAGTTCAATCTCGTTACCGGCAAGTCTCTTTACTCGTTCCGTAATACATCATCTTGCAACAAACTCTTTAGTTGCAATGCTTGCAAGGCTTAAGTGATGTGCATTACCGAGAGGGCCTAGAGATACCTCTCCGACAATCGGAGTGACAAATCCTAATCTTGAAATACGCCAACCCAACAAGTACCTTCGGAGACACCTGTAGAGCACCTTTATAATCACCCAGTTACGTTGTGACGTTTGGTAGCACACAAAGTGTTCCTCTGGTAAATGGGAGTTGCATAATCTCATAGTCATAGGAACATGTATAAGTCATGAAGAAAGCAATAGCAACATACTAAACGATCAAGTGCTAAGCTAATGGAATGGGTCAAGTCAATCGCATCATTCTCCTAATAATGTGATCCCGTTAATAAAATGACAACTCATGTCTATGGCTAGGAAACATAACCATCTTTGATCAACGAGCTAGTCAAGTAGAGGCATACTAGTGACACTCTGTTTGTCTATGTATTCACACAAGTATTATGTTTCCGGTTAATACAATTCTAGCATGAATAATAAACATTTATCATGAAATAAGGAAATAAATAATAACTTTATTATTGCCTCTAGGGCATATTTCCTTTAGTCTCCCACTTGCACTAGAGTCAATAATCTAGATTACACAGTAATGATTCTTACACCCATGGAGCCTTGGTGCTGATCATGTTTTGCTCGTGGAAGAGGCTTAGTCAACGGGTCTGCAACATTCAGATTCGTATGTATCTTGCAAATTTCTATGTCTCCCACCTGGACTAAATCCCGGATGGAATTGAAGCGTCTTTTGATGTGCTTGGTTCTCTTGTGAAATCTGGATTCCTTTGCTAAGGCAATTGCACCAGTATTGTCACAAAAGATTTTCATTGGACCCGATGCACTAGATATGACACCTAGATCGGATATGAACTCCTTCATCAAGACTCCTTCATTTGCTGCTTTTGAAGCAGCTATGTACTCCGCTTCACACGTAGATCCCGCCACGACGCTTTATTTAGAACTGCACCAACTGACAGCTCCACCGTTCAATGTAAACACGTATCCGGTTTGCGATTTAGAATCGTCCGGATCAGTGTCAAAGCTTGCATCGACGTAACCATTTACGACGAGCTCTTTGTCACCTCCATAAACGAGAAACATATCCTTAGTCCTTTTCAGGTATTTCAGGATGTTCTTGACCGCTGTCCAGTGATCCACTCCTGGATTACTTTGGTACCTTCCTGCTAGACTTATAGCAAGGCATACATCAGGTCTGGTACACAGCATTGCATACATGATAGAGCCTATGGCTGAAGCATAGGGAACATCTTTCATCTTCTCTCTGTCTTCTGCAGTGGTCGGGCTTTGAGTCTTACTCAATTTCACACCTTGTAACACAGGCAAGAACCCTTTCTTTGCTTGATCCATTTTGAACTTTTTCAAAACTTTGTCAAGGTATGTGCTTTGTGAAAGTCCAATTAAGCGTCTTGATCTATCTCTATAAATCTTGATGCCCAATATATACGCAGCTTCACCGAGGTCTTTCATTGAAAAACTCTTATTCAAGTATCCCTTTATGCTATCCAGAAATTCTATATCATTTCCAATCAACAATATGTCATCCACATATAATATCAGAAATGCTACAGAGCTCCCAATCACTTTCTTGTAAATACAGGCTTCTCCAAAAGTCTGTATAAAACCAAATGCTTTGATCACACTATCAAAGCGTTTATTCCAACTCCGAGAGGCTTGCACCAGTCCATAAATGGATCGTTGGAGCTTGCACACTTTGTTAGCTTCCTTTGGATCGACAAAACCTTCCGGTTGCATCATATACAACTCTTCTTCCAGAAATCCATTCAGGAATGCAGTTTTGACATCCATTTGCCAAATTTCATAATCATAAAATGCGGCAATTGCTAACATGATTTGGACAGACTTAAGCATCGCTACGGGTGAGAAGGTCTCATCGCAGTCAATCCCTTGAACTTGTCGAAAACCTTTCGCAACAAGTCGAGCTTTATAGACAGTAACATTACCGTCAGCGTCAGTCTTCTTCTTGAAGATCCATTTATTTTCAATGGCTTGCCGATCATCGGGCAAGTCAACCAAAGTCCATACTTTGTTCTCATACATGGATCCCATCTCGGATTTCATGGCCTCAAGCCATTTTGCGGAATCTGGGCTCACCATCGCTTCTTCATAGTTCGTAGGTTCGTCATGGTCTAGTAACATAACCTCCAGAACAGGATTACCGTACCACTCTGGTGCGGATCTTGCTCTGGTTGATCTACGAGGTTCAGTAATAACTTGATCTGAAGTTTCATGATCATCATCATTAACTTCCTCACTAATTGGGGTAAGTGTCGCAGAAACTGGTTTCTGTGATGAACTACTTTCCAATACGGGAGCAGGTACAGTTACCTCATCAAGTTATACTTTCCTCCCACTCACTTCTTTCGAGAGAAACTCCTTCTCCAGAAAATTTCTGAATTTAGCAACAAAAGTTTTGCCTTCGGATCTGTGATAGAAGGTGTACCCAACAGTCTCCTTTGGGTATCCTATGAAGACACATTTCTCCGATTTGGGTTCGAGCATATCAAGTTGAAGTTTTTTCACATAAGCATCGCAGCCCCAAACTTTAAGAAACGACAACTTTGGTTTCTTGCCAAACCACAGTTCATAAGGCGTCGTCTCAACGGATTTTGATGGTGCCCTATTTAACGTGAATGCAGCCGTCTCTAAAGCATAACCCCAAAACGATAGCAGTAAATCAGTAACAGACATCATAGATCGCACCATATCTAGTAAAGTATGATTACGACGTTCGGACACACCATTATGTTGTGTTCCGGGTGGCGTGAGTTGCGAAACTACTCCGCATTGTTTCAAATGTAGACCAAACTCGTAACTCAAATATTCTCCTCCACGATCTGATCGTAGAAACTTTATTTTCTTGTTACGATGATTTTCAACTTCACTCTGAAATTCTTTGAACCTTTCAAATGTTTCAGACTTATGTTTCATTAAGCAGATATACCCATATCTGCTCAAATCATCTGTGAAGGTGAGAAAATAACGATATCCGCCACGAGCCTCAATATTCATCGGACCAAATACATCTGTATGTATGATTTCCAACAAATCTGTTGCTCTCTCCATAGTTCCGGAGAACGGTGTTTTAGTCATCTTGCCCATGAGGCACGGTTCGCAAGTACCAAGTGATTCATAATCAAGTGGTTCCAAAAGTCCATCAGTATGGAGTTTCTTCATGCGCTTTACACCGATATGACCTAAACGGCAGTGCCACAAATAAGTTGCACTATCATTATCAACTCTGCATCTTTTGGCTTCAATATTATGAATATGTGCATCACTCCTATCGAGATTCAAGAAAAATAGACCACTCTTCAAGGGTGCATGACCATAAAAGATATTATTCATATAAATAGAACAACCATTATTCTCTGATTTAAATGAATAACCGTCTTGCATCAAACAAGATCCAGATATAATGTTCATGCTTAACGCTGGCACCAACTAACAATTATTTAGGTCTAAAACTAATCTCGAAGGTAGATGTAGAGGTAGCGTGCCGACCGCGATCACATCGACTTTGGAACCATTTCCCACGCGCATCGTCACCTCGTCCTTAGCCAATCTTCGCTTAATCCGTAGCCCCTGTTTCGAGTTGCAAATATTAGCAACAGAACTAGTATCAAATACCCAGGTGCTACTGCGAGCATTAGTAAGGTACACATCAATAACATGTATATCACATATACCTTTGTTCACCTTGCCATCCTTCTTATCCGCCAAATACTTGGGGCAGTTCCGCTTCCAATGACCAGTCTGCTTGCAGTAGAAGCACTCAGTCTCAGGCTTTGGTCCAGACTTGGGTTTCTTCTCCTGAGCAGCAATTTGTTTGCTGTTCTTCTTGAAGTTCCCCTTCTTCTTCCCTTTACCCTTTTTCTTGAAACTAGTGGTCTTATTGACCATCAACACTTGATGCTCCTTTTTGATTTGTATCTCCGCTGCCTTTAGCATTGCGAAGAGCTCGGGAATTGTCTTATTCATCCCTTGCATATTATAGTTCATCACGAAGCTCTTGTAGCTTGGTGGTAGTGATTGAAGAATTCTGTCAATGACGCTATCATCCGGAAGATTAACTCCCAGTTGAATCAAGTGATTGTTATACCCAGACATTTTGAGTATATGCTCACTGACAGAACTATTCTCTTCCATCTTGCAGCTGTAGAACTTATTGGAGACTTCATATCTCTCAATCCGGGCATTTGCTTGAAATATTAACTTCAACTCCTGGAACATCTCATATGCTCCATGACGTTCAAAACGTCGTTGAAGACCTGGTTCTAAGCCGTAAAGCATGGCACACTGAACTATCGAGTAGTCATCAGCTTTGCTCTGCCAGACGTTCATAACATCTGGTGTTGCTCCTGCAGCAGGCCTGGCACCCAGCGGTGCTTCCAGGACGTAATTCTTCTGTGCAGCAATGAGGATAATCCTCAAGTTACGGACCCAGTCCGTGTAATTGCTACCATCATCTTTCAACTTTGCTTTCTCAAGGAACGCATTAAAATTCAACGGAACAACAGCACGGGCCATCTATCTACAATTAACATAGACAAGCAAAATACTATCAGGTACTAAGTTCATGATAAATTCAAGTTCAATTAATCATATTACTTAAGAACTCCCACTTAGATAGACATCCCTCTAATCCTCTAAGTGATCACGTGATTCATATCAACTAAACCATGTCCGATCATCACGTGAGATGTAGTTTCAACGGTGAACATCACTATGTTGATCATATCTACTATATGATTCACGATCGACCTTTCGGTCTCCGTGTTCCAAGGCCATATCTGTTATATGCTAGGCTCGTCAAGTTTAACCTGAGTATTCCGCGTGTGCAACTGTTTTGCACCCGTTGTATTTGAACGTAGAGCCTATCACACCCGATCATCACGTGGTGTCTCAGCACGAAGAACTTTCGCAACGGTGCCTACTCAGGGAGAACACTTATACTTTGATAATTTAGTGAGGGATCATCTTATAATGCTACCGTCAATCAAAGCAAGATAAGATGCATAAAAGATAAACATCACATGCAATCAATATAAGTGATATGATATGGCCATCATCATCTTGTGCTTGTGATCTCCATCTCCGAAGCACCGTCATGATCACCATCGTCACCGGCGCGACACCTTGATCTCTATTGTAGCATCGTTGTCGTCTCGCCAATCTTATGCTTCTATGACTATCGCTACCGCTTAGTGATAAAGTAAAGCATTACAGGGCGATTGCATTGCATACAATAAAGTGACAACCATATGGCTCCTGCCAGTTGCTGATAACTCGGTTACAAAACATGATCATCTCATACAATAAATATAGCATCATGCTTTGACCATATCACATCACAACATGCCCTGCAAAAACAAGTTAGACGTCCTCTACTTTGTTGTTGCAAGTTTTACGTGGCTGCTACGGGCTTAGCAAGAACCGTTCTTACCTACGCATCAAAACCACAACGATAGTTTGTCAAGTTGGTGCTGTTTTAACCTTCGCAAGGACCGGGCGTAGCCACACTCAGTTCAACTAAAGTGAGAGAGACAGACACCCCCGGTCACCTTTAAGCAACGAGTGCTCGCAACGGTGAAACCAGTCTCGCATAAGCATACGCGTAATGTCGGTCCGGGCCGCTTCATCTCGCAATACCGTCGAACCAAAGTATGACATGCTTGTAAGCAGTATGACTTATATCGCCCACAACTCACTTGTGTTCTACTCGTGCATAACATCAACGCATAAAACCTGGCTCGGATGCCACTGTTGGGGAACGTAGTAATTTCAAAAAAAATCCTACGCACACGCAAGATCATGGTGATGCATAGCAACGAGAGGGGAGAGTGTTGTCTACGTACCCTCGTAGACAGATAGCGGAAGCGTTATCACAACACGGTTGATGTAGTCGTATGTCTTCACGATCCGACCGATCAAGTACCGAACGCACGGCACCTCCGAGTTCAGCACACGTTCAGCTCGATGACGTCCCTCAAACTCCGATCCAGTCGATTGTTGAGGGAGAGCTTCGTCAGCACGACAGCGTGGTGACGATGATGATGTTCTACCGACGCAGGGCTTCGTCTAAGCACCGCTACGATATTATCGAGGTGTAATATGGTGGAGGGGGGCACCGCACACGGCTAAGAGATCAATAGATCAATTGTTGTGTCTATGGGGTGCCCCCTGCCCCCGTATATAAAGGAGCAAGGGGGAGGCCGGCCGGCCCTTGTTGGCGCGCCAGGAGGAGGAGTCCTGCTCCTAGTAGGAGTAGGACTCCCCTCTTTCCTACTCCTACTAGGAGGGGGAAAGGAAGGGGGAGAGGGAGAAGGAAAGGGGGGCGCCGCCCCCCCTCTCCTAGTCCAATTCAGACAAGAGGGGGAGGGGGCGAGCGGCCCCTCCTGGCTGCCCCTCTCTCTCCACTAAGGCCCATAAGGCCCATTACTTCTCCCGGGGGGGGGGGTTCCGGTAACCCTCCGGCACTCCGGTTTTATCCGAAATCACCCGGAACATTTCCGGTGTCCGAATGTAGTCGTCCAATAAATCAATCTTTATGTCTCGACCATTTTGAGACTCCTCATCATGTCCATGATCACATCCGGGACTCTGAACAACCTTCGGTACATCAAAACATATAAACTCATAATATAACTGTCATCGTAACGTTAAGCGTGCGGACCCTACAGGTTCGAGAACTATGTAGACATGACCGAGACACGTCTCCGGTCAATAACCAATAGCGGAACCTGGATGCTCATATTGGCTCCCACATATACTACGAAGATCTTTATCGGTCAGACCGCATAACAACATATGTTGTTCCCTTTGTCATCGGTATGTTACTTGCCCGAGATTCGATCGTCGGTATCTCAATACCTAGTTCAATCTCGTTACCGGCAACTCTCGTTACTCGTTCTGTAATACATCATCTTGCAACCAACTCTTTAGTTGCAATGCTTGCAAGGCTTAAGTGATGTGCATTACCGAGAGGGCCCAGAGATACCTCTCCGACAATCGGAGTGACAAATCATAATCTTGAAATACGCCAACCCAACAAGTACCTTCGGAGACACCTGTAGAGCACCTTTATAATCACCCAGTTACGTTGTGACGTTTGGTAGCACACAAAGTGTTCCTCCGGTAAACGGGAGTTGCATAATCTCATAGTCATAGGAACATGTATAAGTCATGAAGAAAGCAATAGCAACATACTAAACGATCAAGTGCTAAGCTAGTGGAATGGGTCAAGTCAATCACATCATTCTCCTAATATGATCCCCTTAATCAAATGACAACTCATGTCTATGGCTAGGAAACATAACCATCTTTGATCAACGAGCTAGTCAAGTGGAGGCATACTAGTGACACTCTGTTTGTCTATGTATTCACACAAGTATTATGTTTCCGGTTAATACAATTCTAGCATGAATAATAAACATTTATCATGAAATAAGGAAATAAATAATAACTTTATTATTGCCTCTAGGGCATATGTCCTTCAGACTAATGAAAATAATTGGACCCTTCCTGAACCAACTCCTAAGCCAACTCCGAAGAATAGGGGTGTCCTATTTCTCAGTCCTGAAGATATGCAAGAGGCAAAGAAATCTATGAAAGAGGAAGGTATTAAAGCTGGAGATGTTAAGAATTTACCTCCTGTTGAAGAAATACATGGTCTTAATTCATCACCTATTGAAGAAACACATGGTCTTGATAACACGACACAGGTAGTAAAGGTAAATTCTCTCTATAGATTTGATGAAGGTGATATTCCTCGTTATAAGTCTACTAGCCAATGCTTAGATGAGTTTGATAATTTTATTGTCAAACAAGAAAACTTCAATGCTTATGTTGGTAGAGAATTAAAACGCTTATATGATTGAACACTTGAGTGATTATATGTCTAGAGTTAAAGGTGAACTTAAACTTATTTGCAAACATGCTTCTATGGTTACCACTCAAGTAGAACAAGTACTTAAGGCTCAGAATGATTTGCTCAATGAATTGAATAGTAAGAATAATGACTTTGCTGTTAGAGTTGCAACTAGAGGGGGTAAAGTGACTCAGGAACCTTCGTATCCTGAGGGCCACCCTAAGAGAATTTAGCAAGATTCTCAAAGAAATCATGTTGATACACCTAGTCCTTCTAAAAAGAAGAAAAAGAAAAATGATAGGACTTTGCATGCTTCTAGTGAACCTGTTGCTGACACACCTTAGAATCCCAATGATATTTCTATTTCTGATGCTGAAACACAATCTAGTGATGAACATGAACCTAGTGATAATGGTAATGATAATGTTCATGTTGATGCTCAACCTAGCAATGATAATGATGTAGAAACTGAACCTATTGTTGATCTTGATAACCCACAATCAAAGAATCAACGTTATGATAAGAGAGAGGGTTTAGAAACCCATGCCTTTTCCTCCCAAACCATCCAAGAAAAAGGATGATGAGGATTTTGAGCGCTTTGCTGAAATGATTAGACCTATCTTTTTGCGTATGTGATTAACTGGTATGCTCAAAATGAATCCTTATGCTAAGTATATGAAAGATATTGTTACTAATAAAAGAAAGATACCGGAAGCTGAAATTTCCACCATGCTTGCTAATACCTTTAAGGGTGGAATACCAAAGAAACTTGGAGATCCAGGAGTACAAACTATACCATGCTCCATTAAATGAAACTATGTTAGAACTGCGTTATGTGATCTTGGAGCCCGTGTTAGTGTTATGCCTCTCTCTTTATATCGTAGACTTGACTTGAATAAGTTGACACCTACTGAAATATCTTTGCAAATGGCCGATAAATCAACTGCTATACCTGTCGGTATTTGTGAGGATGTGCCTGTTGTGGTTGCAAACATTACTATTTTAACGGACTTTGTTATTCTTGATATTCCCGAGGACGATAGTCTGTCTATTATTCTTGGAAGACCCTTTTTGAATACTGCAGGGGCTGTTATTGATTGCAACAAAGGCAATGTCACTTTTCATGTTAATGGTAATGAGCATACGGTAAACTTTCCGAGGAAACAACCTCAAGTCCACAGTATCAATTCTATTGGAAAAATTCCATCGATTATTTTTGGAGGTTTTCAATTTCCTCTTCCTACTATCAAGAAGAAATATGATATTCTCATTATTGGGGATGTGCATATCCCCATTGAGGTAACATAGTGTTATTCGAAATTTCTCCGGTTCCATGTTATTCGGAATGAGTTTGTTAACAAGACCTGATCAACCTTGTTAGTGGATTCCTTTTGATGAGCATGAGATGGATGAAGTTAGAAAGCACAACCTTCTGTACCCTCCTTTTGATTTCTGTTATTTAGATTAAATAAAGAAAAATTAGTACTTTCTGTCTGTTTTCTGAATTATCCGTGCAATAAAAAATACTCCAAAAATGAAAGTTCTCCAAATGCTCCGAAAATGGAATATGATTTTTCTGGAATATTTGAGAATATCTGGCACTGAGAACACAGCAGGGGGAGCAAGCACCTGGCCACGAGGGTCCAGGGCACGCCCACCCCTATAGGGCGGGCCCCCTGCCTCGTGGGCCCATGGTGGCTCCCCTCCACTTATCCCAGCATCCACACACTCCTTCTTCCTCCCAAAAAAATCACCAACCAGCTCAAGCACGCGTTCTAGCTCATTTTGCTGCGATTTTCGATCTCCTTGCTCAAAGCACCTCCCACAAAACTGCTTTGGGGGATTGTTCCTTGGTATGTGACTCCTACAATGGTCCAATTAGTTTTTGTTCTAGTGCCTTATTCATTGCAAATTTTTGCTGCCTAGGTGACCATGTTCTTGAGCTTGCATGTCAAATTTATATGGTCCCAAGTAATTCTAATGGATGATATAGTCTCTAGGCACTTGTAGGAGTAGTTGCTAACAATTTTGTTGAGTTTGGTTCACTTTTATTTGAAGTTACTAAAAATTTCAGAAATTTTCGGAAAATGATGAAGAGATTTTTGAGGGGCTCTTCGAGCCGAAGCTCGAAGGATAAGCAAAGTGAAGAAGAAGAGAGGCCCAAATATAATCTGCCTCGCATCATGGAGGTTCGACCGTGTGAATGGCCTTGTGATGATTTCTTGAGATTAGCCGAGATTTATGATGATTTTTATGAGTTGGCTGAGAATGCAGGCCTCACCGACTTCCTCCGTGACCAATGCAAACAGTATCTCTTACTCACCAATATCTTTGTGCAAAATTTTCATTTCCATTCTAGGAGGTCACCACCTACGGTGGATTTTTATTTATATGATGAGTATAAGGAGATGACCCTTCATGAATTTTGTGAGGTTTGCAAGTTGCCCTTTGGGGGCATCATAGAGGAACCACATCGTGACGATGTGGAGGGGTTTATTGATACAATTGCTATAGGGGAGACGAGGAAGGTTTCCGACGCACGAATCACTAGCATACACTTTCCTATTCTA